>NC_056740.1:252029688-252227188 GCF_019279795.1 Protopterus annectens | reverse complement strand
GTGTGTGGGATATGTGGCAGTTCCTGGCACCCGACAGGAAGCTGACAGTAACCTTCTCCTTGTTTAGCCTGCGAAGTGGGACATCAGTGTGCCTGACTATAGAGTCACCTATGACTAGTGTGTTGGGTACGTTGTTTTGCCTTACTAACTGTGGTTGAGTGGCACACTGAGTCTGCGGGCTATGTGTCATTTGGGTTGTGTTGGGGGGTGGAGGTTACTTGCATTTCTGCTTTGGAGGTCTCTGTTGCTTGAGCAGATTATTATTGAGAGCCTCCTCGAATGTTTTTGTGTTTCTATGTGTGGATTTTGGTGGTATAGATTTAGTGAGACTATGTGATGAGTGTGGTCTGGTGCAAGTGTTTACCTACTCCTCTTGACTGTCAAGTTCAGTCTTTGTTGGAGAGAGCTTTACCTCCAGTTTGGCCAGATAACTGCATCTCTCACAGGTTGTAGTGTTGGGTGGCAGGAGGAGAGGGTTGTCTGTGTACATGAGGCAATTTCTACATTGCCCCAAGATGCCCAGATTCATCAGATAGACAGGAGAGAACACTGGGAGCTGACCCCTGGACATGCCTGGATAAAAAACTATTTTCCTCTAGATAAGTGAGGAAAGTGAGTACAAGAGCTGTTTTTCTCTAAGCAAGTCACTAAGTACCAAAACTGTGTTCCTCTAGGTAATGAGGAAGGTTGAGTGCTGTAGTAATTAGTAGCTTATTTAGTGCTTACTACAAGTTCTGAACAAGTGCTGATCACGAACAAACAAATTCAAGTGCTAAAACTAAGAATCTGCATCTGGACTAAACTTGTTACAGGAAAGGGGGGAAACAAGTACAAATGCGGACTTTTAAATCAGAAAGTTGAGAGATATGGAAAAACTGCCCATACAGCCAATAACTACAACTTTTTTTCTCTGAGCACAAGGACTTTCTTAATTTGTTAATAAGATGCTTACCTAAGCAACTAGTCTGTCTTCCTATGAGACTGCTCTTGAACACTTAGGATCAATTTGTATGGCTGTAGGTAAGGTAACATCAGAGTACTTTAAATGCGGGTACAATGGTTACCATTCACTTCAGTAACTGAAAGCTTTTCTCTTGAAATGATGAACAATATACTGCATATGCTTTCATAGAGAAACTTATCTGTGACAAGTAAGGTACAAACTCTGGTAAATACGAACCATTCCTAAGAATTTCATAACAGAAGACGTAACCAATACATTTCTTTGTGTTCATAACTTGCATAAGCATTGTCAGTATCTAGCTGTAGACCACTCCTAGTCAGCAAGTCACTATGTACTTCTGTGAACTAGCACCTATTTTACACTTGGCTTTGTTGAACTTAAAACTCTGAAATCTTAGTCATTATAACTGTTTAAATACGTTTGCTCCTCTTGTGTGTAACATCTACACTCCAGGCTAGAATGTCATCGTCAGTAATAAAACATAACCTTTTGGCTCCTCAATCATGTTTGCTACAGCATGCTGAAATGCCTCTGGTGCTGATGAAATCTTAAAAGGCAGTTCTAAAAATGCGTATTTATCTAAAGGAATGCTGTGCATAGAAAGGTTGGAACTTGTTTCAAGTGTGATTTACCAAAATCCCTATTTTGTATTCATCACCATAAAGAATCTAGTATTAGGTGGCAACTACTTCAATGGTCCAATTTATTTCGGCACACAAAGCTTAGGCATCTGCTCACTGACTTGAGTTTGTATCTACAGTAAGAGAAGTATACATACAGATTTACACTTGCAGTTCAAGAACACTTCAAATGTAGACTCAGCTAGTATACGATTTTTTGCCCCAGGTTCATGTTTAAAACCAACTGCTTTGCCATTTATCAAAATCTTTTTTGACCCAAAGTTCTTTAAAGGAAAACTACCATCTCCTATCGTTTAACTCAACTCTGAGGGTGCTTTGCTCCCTACAATATGATTTCAGTACTGTGTAGGTAACTGAAACCTGCCTGTACTTCATAAAACTTTTGTTTCCTCACTTTAGTATCAAAGGAAGGAAAAGACCACCCACTTTTTTAAGCTTAACTTCTCACATAAGTTGCACAGGAATTTGTCTACACTTACATGACATACCACAGACACACATAAATTTGTAGTCAGGAGCCCAGGCTGGTGTAAATAAGACAGATAGGTGTGAAAACAGTTTTCCATTGTCTTCACTGCAGAGAGGACGACTTCCACTGATTCACAGCAGCTTCCAATGTAGGCATGCCTTTCATAGCAAAACAGAGCAATTAGATCAGTCAATGGTTCAAAGGCAGTTGTCACCTCTTTTGACAAATTTACATAAGCAGCATCATAGTACTGAAATGCTAAACTTTAAATGTTTGTTGTTTATACTATGTTACATTTTAAGATGACTTAAATGTAGTATCAAAGATGTCTGACATTTAGAGGAAAGACAAAAAATATTTTTCTTGTAATTATTGTAAAGTAACAGCACATTTACCAAAGTGTAAGGGGAGAGGCTTTCAATTCATCTTGGACTACAAAAAGATACTCCGAACAAAGGCCTGCAATTTAGCAACTGTTCTGGTTGCAACTGTGTAATTCCTTAATATCCTATAAAGTAAGCCCTGAGACACACACACAGATGAGGGTCTTTCAAGAAAGAAAAGAAGCAGTCCTGTTACAGTGTATAAGATGACAGTGACTGACACTAATCCCATTATACGTCAATGGAATGAGAACACACCACTACTTCCTTATGTCTAGCATGACTCGTATAAAGCAGACTTGAAACGGATTATGGGAAAGAGAAAGGCTTAAAGAAAAATAAGCTCATGTGGATATGTCAAGCCCCACTGACAGACATTTAGCAAAAAACTTATTAAAATTCTGAAAGAAGCAGTCAGAGTGATTTGGAGATGTTAAAGTAACTCACAAAACAGAAATGGAGTGAATTTTTTTTTAGTTCTAAGGTGTTTTCCTTTGACACACAACTGTAACTTTATTGCCCTTAAACAGTGTCAAAACGGGCCACTCCTTAAGGCACTACTACTGTGTTTAGCATGCAGATTACTTATAGACCACACTTCAACTGCATTTATAAACATTTAATGATCTGAATGAACATTTAATTCCACAGCATTAACATTCTGTTGCTGTGTTCTTCCTTTCCATTAAAAAAAGAAAATCTTCCTACATAGTGCAATTAATAATCAAGGTTATACCATCCATATATAAATAAGTCATCACTCTCTCATAATCAGTGCTGCTAGACCAATTAAGGAGTACAATGTCCCCTTCAGGATGTACCTCAATTGACACAGAAACAACTAAAGAAGCCCCCTCCCCCAAGTTTATTTACAGGATTAAACACCCTGATATGCCAGAGGGGCCAGAAGCTCTACCCCTTTACTCAGTTCATCACAATCTCTTGAGGGGCAACCTGTGCCTCATCTACTGTGCCATTAGAGATCTTGCTGTCCTTGATCGCCCATATCTCTGCAAGTCTAATAACTTGTAAAGCAGCATAACCAGAGAACCTGAATCTTCACTAGCACATAACAGCAAACACCGTAAGAAGGGAATTAATGTTCATCAGCAGATACAATTCGATGTACAGAAAGATTTATTATGCAGTATCTGCCTCTATTCTGGAATAAACTGCTCCTGCAGATTAAGCAGTTTGATACATCATCAGCCTTCAAGTGGTACCTGGATGATTTTTATCTGTAGTGTTGAATTTACCCAGAGATTAACTGGCTTAGTCTTACTTCAGAAAGGAGGGGTATTGCAAGACATTTACGGCTGTAAGACTAAACTGATGAGAAACCATACTAGTAAACCTGAAGATAAAATGGTTGCTGCCTCCTCATGGTGGACACACGTGACTGCTCTCCATTACATCTTTTCATGTTTACAAACACTGTTTACTCAAGGTGTAGATCCTCCCTGTTTCACTTGCTACAAAGTGTCATCTTGTTTGCCAGAAGGTTGACTGCATTTGTACTTTTACAAGGCTTCCTTCCCACTTTATATTCTCATGTTCTCAATTTTCCATATTCCACCTCATTCTGAACTACACAGATCTGCTCACTTGACATACCTCTACAGCTTTTCCAATACTAAATCATCTCTTGATAATGTGCCCCTTAAACACTGACTTCTTAAGAAACAGGCTAGTACACCAAATCCACTATTTTGTTTTATTCTGCATTTTACTTCAATGACACAAGCATCTCTTGAACCCTATTTCCCATGAAAAATGTCTCGAATAAGAGATTTGTTTTCTTTGGCTTGTAGTACGCCTTATGCCTGGACTTGCTTTTTAATACTGCAAGTTTGCCTTCTCAAGTTTGCCTTCTGCCTCCTCTAGGAAAGAAAACTTTTTTTTTGTTTTTTTTCTGCTTAATGGCTTTTATTGTCAACTTTCAAAAACTCATTAAAACAAAACATTACTTAGGGCTGTGGAGCAGACCTCAAGACATTTTAAACAGGTAAGCAACAAAAATGATTTCAAAGGGACAAAAGTACAAGATAACATATTTTATAAATCTGGTAAAGACTGAACCATTTCCCATTAATAGTGTGCATTCAGAATTCCGAATAATTTCTGTTTAATTTATTTGCTTTTTTTACTGGAAAAGTCTGACTGGTAGAGCACACTTCTAGCAAAATTCCAGAGAGATAAACACCAGCTCTTATAGAGGTAGGTTGTACATGTGAAATGGTAACAGCAGCACATAAACAACAGAGCTTAGGAAAGAAAACATGTTACATACACTATCTTACTCCTTGTCTCTAACATGCAAAATATGGCAATTTGGAATCATCTAGGTTTGTACCCAAGGCCACTCACAATGAGATAAAGCACAAATAATGAATCCAGAACTTCTGACCGGGTCCCTTGCAACTTCAGAGGCACTTGGTAGTTGTAGGGTAAATCAAGACACTGACGAAATTACTAAAAATTACTTTGGTAGTCTAAAGGGATCACGAACAGACAGTCTATGCAAAATTAAAAATGTCTAGTTTAAAAGAATGATTTCCAGGCATTTCTGTTGAAATTTGTAAAGAAAAACTGCAGAGCACAGCTACAGCACTGGAAAGTTTACTTGTCCAAATACTACTCACTGCAGTCTTAGAGACATGCATACCTTTCAATCTGCAGACAGTGAAAATAAGGAACAAAGGCTCTTGAAAAGTAGGCTACATCCAGCTAAAAATACGGACTTAATTAGCATAAAATCTGAAAACCAAACAGGAAATATCTCCTTTTGCCCAGTATGAATGCGGGATACTACTACTCAGAGAGACAAACATGATAGAAAAATATAAGCACATTATCAGAGAGAGAGACAGAGAGAATAAAATCTGTAGACATTAATGAACTGTACTGCAAAATTCTACCATACAAAGTCATTTCTTTTTGCTTCAGAAAATGGGAAATGTTAAGTTTTGGCCCTCTTTCTTTAAATGATTACTGCTACTAGTAGGTTGGTCACGTACTGTGGTTTTCTGTGCACTATACAGCTTCAGAAAATGACATGCCATGAGGGGGATTCAAAATATTGCGTGAAGAGGTGAATAAAGCCTGGAAATAGTCTCATACCTCCAAAAATAATGACATTCTGTTAAGGGAGGGGTAAGTCAGGCCTGAAAATAGGAATGCTCCTCCAAAATAGGGACAGTTAAGAGGTTTGAAAACAAGACACATTCAAACATGAAACATCAACTTCATAACAGCAACATCAAAAGCAAGCCTAAAAAAATGAAGCTTCCCACTCAAGACCTTTTAATTCTAATGTATCAGATCTGTAATAGGAAGTACTTGATTAACAGTATCAAGACAGCTCAGAAAGGTACTGAACACAGAAGATAACTTTCATCAAAAGCTTTTATTCAAAACCGAAGAACTCAGCTTTGTCAACATGCCTCAAAACTAGACTTACCTGCAATCAATCATTACAGTATATCATGTTCTTCACATGTGATGTTTGCATATGCACTCCTGCTTTGTCTACTGTAGTAATCAACACCAAGTCTCCTAGTTATACCATTGCTAGGAGCACAGCATGTCTTTTTTGTACCTAGTCTAAAATGAAAGCTTAAAATGAAAAAGTGTTAAATATATTAATGTCCTAACAGCTAAGGTACTAAATGTGCATACCTTTTTACCATACTTGTCTAATAAACTAGAACCCTTACTGACGAATAAATATATAGGAGGGAGGGAAAACATTTTCACTCTAGTATGCTGTTAGATTAACAGCTACATAATCAGCCTTGTAAGACATATAAATCTGATTCTCTAAAGCAGACTTACACATTCTGTCATGGTCTGGAAACTGATTATTTTAAAAACATCCTTAATGGTGTAGTACAGAAGTGGCAGTATCCACTTTGCATCTGTGGCAAAAAGATCAGTGTTGGTCTTTACTGGGACAGAGGTACAGTTGCTGTAATTTCTCACATGGTAAGTGAGACAAACAAGGTAGGATAAAACCCGATGTTACAATTAACTAATCTTTTTTTCTGTTCCCTGCTTCAGTGACCACTGCCTTCCCCCTTCCATTTGCTCAATGCCGTCCAGTTTTTCCCCATGAAACAAGCCGCCTTTGGTCCATTCAATCCTACCAGAGGGGAAAGCCGGGCAGTGGAGAGTAGAGTTGTTACACAGACAGGGTCAGGAAGTTGCCTCTGTAAAGCCCTGACTCTCATTACGAAAGCTCGGTTGTCAACCCAGGGGTTTGGGTGCAATGGGCATACTCAAGACAGTAGTGTTCATTCCTAAAAGTGAGTGAGTGATGTCTGAAGACTGTCATACCTTGCTTAGAGCAAGCACCCAAGCTGGATCCCATCTCCCTGGTTATTCTACAATGGAAACAAACTCCCACAGTCATGCATCCATCCCACCAAAAGAGAAGCAAACTGGCTTAACCGCATCACTCCTATTTTCTCATGCCAGCTCCAGCGTGTATCTAAGCCACTATCTGAACATGGGTCATCTGGGTCACAGTCAAGGCCTTTATCCCTCTATGCTAATGTTGCTGGCTATTATCCATTATTACAGCGACCCTCTCCAAATAAGACTGAGGCACATTCTGCACTGTGTTGGCAGGAGAATCTTGTACAGCTGTGAGTAACATCCTAGCAGGAGAAATATTTTTCTTAACAGATTCAAATGATAGTGCCATTTTTTGCAATCCTATTTTCAGCACTCTATTTGGGTGATCCATGCTGGCAAATGCTCCAAGTCATGTGTTTCACTGATAACTAGCATAGCAGTTAACTCCACTAAATTTAGACAATACTTCTACAGATCAGCAGCATAAAAGAGGAACTGCAATGGTTTATTCCTTACTGTTTTTTTTTTTTGCTGCTGGCTGTGCCAAAACCATTTTTAACACAGGCTCTTCTGCATTCTAGACAGAAGGCAATGAGCAGCTGTAAACTTTATTCCAATAAATGCTGACGTTTTCCTTCCCACCTCACTGGAAGTTTTACTTTGATTTGTGGTACAAAACGATTTGAGCCTCTAAACAAAGCATTTAGAAAAAATGCCATGAAATTCTCCTGAAAGTTCATAAGGCAAGGTCAGGCACAACAGTGCATAGTTACTTCCGCAACTGCTTTCCTTGCTGCACCATCTGCTGCATTTCAAATTGGGTGTAAATTGAGACTGTTCAAATCAGAAAGGATAGATACCCAAGGGATGAGCTTCATACAGATCTCCAAGTCAGACACTTTCTTCAAAGTACTGGGCATCTCCTCTAGGAGAGTATGTTACAACCTTAGCATATGTGCCTGGAAACATAGCACCCTGAGTGAAAAGGCTAAGGATGCATACACTTACTTTCCGAAGCAGTCTTCTTCCCTCAGCTTCTTCTGTGGGGTGGAAGCCTTCTTTGGAGTTATTTTGTGATGATTAAACTCTACTGCAGAACTCCATATTCACTATTCTCAGTTGGAAGTGGGGAGGTGTGTCACCAAAGTATTCTGTCATCCTCCCAGGAACATTCACCAACACTGGGTTTCTTCCATGAAGATGAGCTCCACATGTCATCCAAGGAAAGCAAGGAGGGTGGACTGAAATCCTCCTTCAGGACTTTCACTGAGGCCAATGGAGTAGATTTGGACCACTTTCCTTTCACTTACATTAACTGTAAAATCTCCCTGATCCTGAAGTCACCAAGTGGGCAAGGAATCAATATTACCAGCTGCAGAATGGAAAGCATCTGAGTAAGGCTGGCAGTGAAACTCACTCCAGGGGAGGCCTCTGTAACCTAGGTTTCAACAATAAGCCACAGACAGGCTCTGAAGTGTGCATCTGAACTGTGGGCTTGGCTCTGACCCATGCAATGACACCAAATTGGGATTGACACTACTCCCTATCATCAAACTGGGGACAAATATTGACACTCTCAGGTCCAAGGACTCAAAAGCAGAAAATTAACTTCAAAACCCATCCCAACAAGACAAGAGTCAAGCCTGATGCTGAGGTCTTAGCCCCAGGGCCCCAAACTCATAGAGATGGCTGATGCCAATGAAGGAATAAATAAAGCCGTAAGAAACCTTTGTGGAGCTGGGATCTGCAGGGTAACAGCCAGAGTTGATGTAATCAGAGCTGGAACAGGGTTCAAATAGGAGACTAACAGAAATGTGAAAAGAAGGCAACATCATCCCTACTTGGCCCTGAATGGGGGGGGGGGGGGGGCAGAATAAGACCTAAATTAATCTGCTAGTAAAGAAGGGCCACTGAGAGCTTCAGGTAGTCACTTCTTCTTTCGGCATTCCCAGTTAGGGGTCGTCACAGCGGATCACCTGTCTGCTCATGATTGGCAGTGGAGTTTTACGGTGTCAGGTATTCACTATTCACTGAAATAAAGCGAAGGGAAGAAACCATAAATAGCTGGTAAAATGGAACTGGAAAGGAATGACCTACGCAAATCCATCTCAAAAGAGGAAAAATACTTTCTCTTCTGAATGAATCTGATCTGGGGACTGACTAAGAGTAAAAAGCTCCCATCACTTGAGCAGAGAGCTTGGAGACCCATTTCTCAGACAGAAGATTCTCTAGCTGCCCTTTGCTGCACTTTACAAGCAGGAGGAGGGAAACCTCCTAAGATGCAGAAGCTCTTTTTGCTAGGCTTATCTATAGCTTTAGACAACGTGTCAAGCTGAGGAAGAAAACTCTTGATTATCTTTTTTAGACATTAGTCCTTTCAAAATATTCTTGCTCCTTCCATTATGAAAGGCCTCATATCAAACTTGCCACAGGCATCACATTTTTTTTTTCAGTTGACTAGCACCCAAACAAGCAACACACCTTAAATGCTTCTCCTGGAACGGCAGCTAGTGTCTGAAGCCCTCAAATATTTTAATACCCAATGTCTCCTACAGATATTAACTGATTTTTTCACGAAAAGCAGGATAAAACCAACAACCCCCCCCCCCCCCCACACACACACACACACACTTCTAACAGTGAGTCGATTCATATGGAAAAGGGGCATCAAAAATCCAACATATGAGAAGCAGGAAAATGAAAGGAAGATTCTTACTAAGGAAGCTGAAAAATCCAACTGAATCCGTCTCAATATGATAAGCAATCAAACAGAGGTAATCTAAAGCCAAAGGAAAAATTGCTTTTTAGAAACGTGTCCAAAAAGGAAGACTGAGGCTATTTTATTTTGAAAGTGCAATGAGTGTTATACAAAATCCCAAGGAAGATGGTGTCAGTACAGATTATGGATAAAAGGGAAGTGCTCAGAATGAAAGCTAACATTTCAGCCAGGGTGATAGAATCAGGTGAATCTGACCGTATCTGATCGGTTAGTTGCAGAAGCCACTAAAGCCACAACATTTATTTCAGAGAAAAGAATACATCTAAAGATCAGCATTAACTAAGTTAAGACTCAAGAGACTAACTACATCCTGTGGTCAGTAGCAAAGAATAAGTGAGTGGGCAGACTAATTAACCAAAAGGGAGTTTCCTCACATCTGTAGAAAGCTCCATCAGCTGGGCAATAGCAATTAGATTTATTAAAAAAAAAAGTTTTTAAAATTATTTTTGGAATGCTTTTGTCCACCCCTTGGCCTTCTCATTTAGTATGACTGGATGCCTCAACTTACAAGGAAGAGGAGATGCATTTAATCAGTTTCAGTTTTACTGTGCAATATGTACTCTAAGCTAGGAAGTGGTAAGGAATACAGAAATTACATACTTAACATAACAGAAGAGCTTCATGATCCTTGTCCATCCATTGTAATCTCAGGACTGGTTAACCAGAGAGAGCAGCCCTTTGACAACTTTAAGACTCGCCCAGGGTCTAAAACTCCTCTTCTAGCTCTCATAATGTTATCATACTACTAGTCTCCAGATCAACTCTGCCTTAAGTTCATGTAGGACCCACTTACTATAAAAGGATCCAGTGCCATTAACTCCATATGCATGCAGACAGAGGTTAAAATGGAAGGGGAAGTAGGTAAAGTTGCTGAAGTGAATGGACATGGATCATGAAACTCTAACATTAAAGTAAAGTAGAGTACTTAACTTTTGTTCTTACATGATTCAGTCCATTTATATCAACCTAAGGATCATCCCTAGCTATGACTTACTGGATAGTACCTCAACAGAACACTAAGGAGTATGGTAGACCCAAAGGTAGACCTGAACTTTATACTGTTCTGCAAAGTATACAGTGAAATCCATGTAACATACAGGGAAATCCATGCCAAAATTGCAGACATCAACAGAAGCATTTTTGAAAAAAAAAAAATCTATAAAGCAACCCACAGCACTCTCACAACATGTTTAAGTTTATTTGGTAGATGTTTATTGCATTTTTGCATACCAAAAATAATGCTGTATAACAGTCATCTGAACATACAGACTTTTGATACTTTTGCCCCAATTTGTTTAGAGCAAAGAAAATGAACATCTGATCATATTTTTTTTCTCTCTCTTGTTCTAACTAGATAGAAGAATCAGCTGCTGACAAACATCTAGGCAAAGCAGCAAATACCCTTACTAGAAAATAAAAGGAAGGAAAACTGCAAGACTGACTATTGGATTAAGGTAAGATTTTGCTGCTGGTAACCATATGAAACATTGGGACCTGCCAGAAAGGGTCCTGAAACACATAGACTAAATAGACTTGTATATTCCAAGTCTGGCATGCCATTTCTTTGAATATTTCATTTTCTCCAATGTATGAATCTCTGAGTTGGTAAATATAAGAAAAGTTTTAAATAGAAGATATTTTTCAACATTCACTCTTCGATGGGTTTTCAATCTTTTTTTTCTGCTTTTCAGCACTCAGCATTTGGAGTGCTTGACATGTCAACAGGAAGCCTCGCTGTTACCTTTGCCATAACGACTACATTTGTGCAAAAACATACCTTAGCCTTAAGAAATACAATGCAAGTATGTTTAGAAGACCAAGTTTGGATTTCGAAAATCCCCCCTGGCCAAAGTTACTGTCACCAGAAGTATTTTTTTATGGCAAAAAAATGTTAAATCCACTGCAGCTGCTGGCCAGAATGTGTGTGTGTGTGTGTGTGTGTGTGTGTGTGTGTGTGTGTGTGTGTGTGAGAGAGTCTGAGTGGGGTGAGTTACCCCATGAAGAAGCAGGTTTAAGCATGAAGATGCCCCTCAAAGATAACACATACTTTCAGCGAAGCTAAGAAATAAACTTTACCAGCTCTGATGAGCATTAGAAAAGGTTGCTAAATGAACTTTGACTGCACTGAAGACAAATCCTTTTGTCAAATGTATCAGCTAAATCTGCAAAACAGCTGAAGCCTGGGCCTTGCCCAAAGAAAACAATCGGCTTATATCTGCACATCTTTTCTAATGGAAGGCTTTTGGGAAGCTGTAAGGACCTGACCCACCCTTGAAAAAACAAAATGTTCCTGGCCATTACAAACAAACTGCAGAGGCCATGTGGTTAGAATCTGAAGGACTACAAGTCCATGGATGGGAAACAAAGCATCCCAGGAGTCTGTCCCAGAAATTTGTAGCAAAGTCTTCTCCAGTTGCAAAAAAATAGCATTTACTGTTGACAGTGGGACCATTCAGAAGGCAAACTTGATGGGGACAAATGGGGATAACAGGTTGACCTTCAGTGCATCTTTACCATCTGCAAAAATGCCATTATTAGACGGAACGGTGAAAGGGCAAAAACAAGACCCAGAGGGCAGATCTGGATTACAATATTACAGGAGGTCTATCCCTGTATAGGGATGTGGAAAAAAGGTGATGCATTTGAGGTTAGCTGGGATACAAATAGACTGTGGCAAAGTATTCACTAATGGTAGAAGATTGTGTTTACTTCTGACTGAGGGACCACTACTAAGGCATGAGTAAGCATGGTCTGAGATTGCATGACACAGAGTTGGACAGTCCAAGAATATATTTCTTGCAATGAGCAAGAGATGTACTAACAAGGCCCATTACCACAACCTCAGTGTATTTTGCAGAGGTCCAGGAGAGCAGAGATGATTTAGGGATGTCAAAGTATTTACAACTGCCATCTCTTTGACATTTATATTCTTTTGTCGGTTTTTGCTCCACAGACCGTGCACTTTCACACCTTTTTAAACTTTTACACATAGCAGGTCTGAACCCTCCCAGTTGTGACAGACTGAAAAGTAAGTAGGAGGTAGTATGAGAGACCTGGACTGAAAGAGAACAGTCTATCCACCACAGAACATTCCTCCTTACAGATACCAGAAGACGGAACTGAAAAGATAAAGGATGTAGATGCTGAGACCAGACTGACTTGAGTTACCACTGAATTTTTCTCATGTGAAGTCGGCTAAGGGAATCATAGGAATCAGGGAAGCCATGGATCCCAAAATCCAGAGAAATTCCTTGTCAGACACCAGAGTTCGACTAGAAAAAAATTAGGTACAGCTCTACTATGTCCAGAAGAATAAAAACTCTTTCCAAGGCAGAATCTAGCAGACATCACGTGAAAAGTATTTTGTGAGAAGGGATTTGAGAAGATTTACACAAGTTAACTTGGAAACTCAGACTTGGAGATTCTGAACAGCTATCAATGACTCAACTCAAAAGAGTCAGCAAATAAATAACAATCATCCAAATATGGAAAAATGTGAATACCTAGAAGTCAACAAGCGGTTGCTGGAGCCACACATTTTCTAAATGCCCTTAGAGCAGCAGACAGTCCAAAGAGTAAGATAAAGAACTGAAAGTGTAACCCATATACAAAAAAGCATAAGAAATATCTAAAATGTTTGCCAAAGGGAATGTGATTGCAGGTGTTGCTTACGTATAAGCTTTACAATGAAAGCTAGTATAGGAACTAGAGGTAAAAAGATAACATTTTGAACTTTGGGACCTTGAAAAAAGACTGAGAAAGGAAAGGTCTATTACAGGCCTCCAAGTTCACTCTTATTTATCACCAGAAAAATCCTTAAATAAAACCATATGTGCAACTGGCAGGGAGACATGGGTTCTATGACCTGAAATAACAATTTTTCAGGAATTGGAGGAAACAGGGAAATCTGGTGTACTGGGCAAGGAAGAATACCCTGGAAAGAAGGGAGGGGACTCCTACTGTCAAATATACTCCTGCTGAATTATTTTCAGAACCTATTTTTCTGTAATAATCTAGTGTCACAAAGGACAATGTATACTCAGAGACAAACTGTCAGGGTGAGTGTGGGGGAAGGCCGAAGAGGCAAACAGTCATTCTATCTTTCTGGACTGTCCTTAATTTGAGAGGCTTTTGTTTTCTTTTTGAGCCTCCCTGCCATTGCTTTTTAAAATCCTGTTTTGTTGTCTCTTGCTGTTTAAATTGGTTTTCAGAAAAAAAATGGTGCAGAGGTAGAAAGAAATTTTTATTTGCCTTAAAAAATGGAAAGTTATAAGATTTGTGTCATCCCTCCAGAATTAACTCTCGTTTCAAATCACTTAAGAACCTCAGCTACAGAAGGGCCAAACAGAAAATCTTTGTCCAGCGGAGAGTTTAAAATTTCAGACTTAAAATCTTAAGGACAATTTTGAGATCATCAGCAAGCAAATCTCATCACTGACCCAGATACAGCAGCTCTGGAGACTGTATCAACAAGTATCATGAGAACACTACGGAATGCTTAACTATAGGAGAAGTAGATAAAAGTATTCAAAGCATTGTAACCCCAGAAGAGGAGGGAAGATTAACAGTTAACTTTTTAATGTCCTCAAAAGACAGTAGTAAAATCTTTAATACGAGCTTGGCAGTTTAAAATTCTGAAAGTTAAATTGGGAGAAGAATAAACTTTTTTTCCAAATTTGTCAAAAGGGTTTCGATCCCTTTGTTAAAGGAAATATTAGCATTAGCAATCTGTCTAGCAGAAGTAGGTTTGGCTAAAAAAAAAATCACTGCAAGGTTTGTTTTGAAGTTAGAAAGCAAGTATAAGAGAGTTTGAAGTACCTTATAAAATCTATAAGACTTTCCAGGGGAAGAAGGTTGACTGTCAGGTAAATGACAAGCTGTCAGGAAAACATATTCCAGAAGAGATAAAACGGGGGGGGGGGGGGTGGAATAGCTGCAGGTTGAGGAATATTCAAGAAATCATAACACACACATTTCCTGGGCAACAGAAATATCACTCTGCTCCCACTGAAAAATATCTATTCTTTCATTTTACATACAATTTCAGGAAAAAAAAGTCTTCTGGAGAGAAATCTGATGCCACAATCTCCTCAGAATTAGAATCTTCAGCTTGAGAACACACAATATTCTCCCTCCAATCCCTGCTCTTTTGACTGAAAATCAAGTGTCAGTACGAGGCAGGACTCTATTTTCTTATCTGATGGATAAATAAATCAATTCCCTGGCAGATCTCAGCAAATCTTCCCTGTCCACAGACACAGGCAAAGGAGAAACCATATTTTTTGATTTGTGTTTTATTTCCTGGGAGAATCTCTGGAAAAAGTACTGACCCAAGAGAGGTAGGACTCGGGCTCATTTTCCTGGCAATACTGATCACTTACATCGACCCCTTTCCCCCATGGCTCACAAGAATGTTTCCCTCCCTTGCCCACAGAGGGAAAACCCTACAGCCACAGAGGACATTTCCATCCCCCTGTCCTTAGTGGCTGTAAGTGCTACAAAAGAGGGTTGGGGGGACAATGAAGAATGGTCCAAGTTCAGCCACAGTAGAGTTGCCCAATCTGAAAGTGAGGCAAAGCAGGACCTTGCCTGGCACTCAAGCAACTTTCATCTTGTGAACAAGAGTAAGAACCACCAAGGAAATGGGTAACTGCTCCATAGATCCAGCCATGAAGGAAGCCTCAAAGCAGTGTAGAGGAACTTGGAGTCATCTATTAATCTCTGAATAGTATAAAAAGATAGGCAAAAAAAAAATACAAGGGAAATCCTCAAAGGCAGCAAAGCCTGATCATAACACAGAAATGCTGTGCCAGTACGTCTAAAAAGTTTAAAAAAAAAAAAAAGATTTAGACACAAATATTTACTAAGATAAAGTACCCTGACACAGTATTTCAGTCCACACAAGTAGGTT
This sequence comes from Protopterus annectens, assembly GCF_019279795.1. Taxonomy (NCBI): domain Eukaryota; kingdom Metazoa; phylum Chordata; order Ceratodontiformes; family Protopteridae; genus Protopterus; species Protopterus annectens. Next base: position 252,211,685 of record NC_056740.1, on the reverse strand, counting down.
TCCTAACTAAAAACAATAACTTTCACAAAAAAATGCAGTTGTAAAAGTAAATTTACCATAACAGTAGGCATCCTAGTATATCACATCTGCAGTCGCCTAGGCTATTTGAGTCCTGCCTCAGTTAGCAGCCAGCTTTTAAAGCTTAAAGGGACCTTCCACATCCTCTAACTATCAGGAGCTTAAGGCGAATTCCACAAAGACAGAGCACAAAATGATTCAGAGCTTTTTTTGCCTAGAAAAAAAGGGAGGCAACAGCCCTGAAATGATGATACATACTAGCAAACAAAACCAACAATAAACTGTATTCAGAAGGGTATAAAAATCCACATCCTGGTATTATAAAGAAAGAAAAAGCAGGTAAAATAAGAAGGGTGGAGGGTAGGGTAGTTACTGCACTGAACATCTACTGTTACAGTAATCTTTCTTATGCAGCTGTAAAATGTTCAACATTTAGATTACCACAGCGGTAACCTAAGCTATTTTGACCTGACAGTCGACCTTCTTCCCCTGGAAAGTCTTACAGATTTTATAAGGTACTTCAAACTCTCTTAGCTCAGAAATAAAAAGGGTGGAGGAAAAAATAAAGTACAGCTGTAAAAGTAAACTTGTCATAGACAAAAGTTATGTACTTACCATAATGCTAGATCAGTGTTCTCTTCTGCCCTGCTCAATCACATCTCACCTTAGTACTTTTTTTCAAGCTCTTGGATTAAGGGCTCCCTCTCCTACAGATAATGATAAATCTTTCTGATCATTACAATACTTTACATCTAGTTTGCCACTGTATCCAATACCCACCCCCAAAAAAAATTTTTTTGAGAGAGCATATCAACATTAACAAAGGTGAAATATGTGCTCCAGGCAGTGTATATGATAATGCCCTGGAGAGGTCCTTTGTGATCAACCCAAGAGCCACTAGAGGAGAATTTAGGTATGGTGGACAGACTGCATGTCCAACTTATGGTGAGAGACAAAGATATGATCAGTAGACCAAGTGACCAAAACACAAATCTCATCTACTGGTACTCTAGCAAAGTAAGCAGTAGAGGCTGCTATTGCTCTGGCTGAATGGGCTTTAGATCTGTTTGGAAGAAGCAATCCCTTTTCTTTACAAAGGTCATACAATTAAAAAGACACTTGGACAACGTGATTTTAGAAATAGCACAAACCAACTTGGTCTTTGAGAAGCAAAGAAAAAACTGCTCTGTCTTCCTAATGTCTTTGCTATGATACAGACAGAACCTTAACCGATGGTGAACATCCATCAAGAAAAGCTTGGAAAGAAAACTGGTAAAGTAATAATTTGCTTAAAAGCAGATTCCAAGATCACATCTGGAAGAAAATGTGGGTTTTTTTGTAGAGAGATTTCGTCGTTACGGAATTTCAACAAAGGAAATTTTGCACGACAAGGCTTGCAACTCAAATTCTCCTAGCCAATGTGATAGCCACCAGGAAAATAGTCTGCTGATGCCACTGATTTAACAGGAGGTCAGGTTAGGGCCTGAGGCAGCATGGTAATACTCCAAAGAGGAAATGGATCTCTTGCAAGGGGTCTCTATGAAGGAAAGTTCCCTTTCAGAAAGCCTTAGAAAGTTTCAAGGAGGCAAGAGAGTTCTGGTTTTTCACAGCATGAAAACTGGATATAGTTGAATCCTGACTTGAAAAACTAGCACCTTGTTGGAACAACCCATTCAGAAAATCCAAAACAGATGGTAAAGGTGCTGAGACAAGATCTAGGCCCTTAATGAAAGCCCAGACAGCAAACATTTTACACTTATTTTCATAGACTTTTCTCACATTAGTTTTTTTGTGGCGCAGATGAAATGTGAATAATCTATGTTGAAAGCCTGGCCTCTCTGGTCATTACTGAAACTGGACAAATCATGCAGTTAATTTCAGGGCTTTCGGGTCTCTATGAGGCTGGCCAAATGGATGAGACTGGAGGTTTGGAAGAAGATCCAGCACCTGCGGAGGGTGTTTCAAATGAGACCAAAGGAAAGGGAAGGGAACTAGATCTGCTGTGGCCAGAAAGGTGCATTGAGAATCACTGCTGCCTTGAGCCAGATAGCTTTCTGCAGAAACTTGGTTATGAATAGAAAAGGGAGGAAGTATGGAAAGGAGACTTGGAGCCAACTTCAGACTGCTGCATCCCTCAATATCTCTCCCTCTAGAGGGATTAGGACAAAGTAGCTGCTGCACTTTGTCTTCATATGGGACACAAAAAGGTTGCGATATGGCTGCCACTGAGTGGTTCAGGGACCATTGGTAAGGTAGCAGGACTGATCTGCTCAACCTTTCTGCTAAGACACTGGAATTTCCCCAGTACGTGCATTGTCACCAGAAAGCATTGGGAAGACACTGTCCATTGTCAAACCCTCATGGATTCCTGACAATGCATATGAATGGGTCCCCCCTTGTTTGTTAATATACCAGACCACTGCTATGTTATTCGCCTGGATGGATATCACACACATGGGAAGAATCATGAAAGGCCTGCAACGCTAGGAGGACTTGTCCTTTATCTCCAACACACAGATGTGAAGTTTGGTCTCTGTTACCGTCCAAGTGCATTGAATCATATTCCTTTCACAGTGCCACCCACCCACCCCAGAAAGTAGGCATCGATTACAAAGGCCGCCAGGGATGGAGAGGTGAAAGATCAACCCCATGGGATTATAAATCCCAAGTGATTAGTGGAGGTCAACCACTAAAGAATATGGCATCTGCATACTGAGACGTACAGGAGAGTGCAGCAGTTAATACAGCACTGACCACTAAACAGAGGGTGTCCACTGCAAAAGCCTTATGAAACATTTTGCCTGAAGAACCAACATAATGGATGCAGCCACTGATCCCAGTACATGTGGAATTGGCAGTACTGGGGGACTTGAGGAAGAGAGGATTATGGAAGCTTTGTGGTGGAGTGAGTGAACCCTCGAATTTAGAAGTTTGGCGATCTTGGATGCCAAGTCAAAGTTGCATCCTATAAATTCTATTGCGAGTCCATGTCAGCTGACTGTTCTTCAGACTTATGGTGATTCCCAAGTAGAGAAGAAATTGGAGGAAGTTCCTGCAATGGATAAAGCAGATCCATGGTGGGTGCAATAAAGAGACAGCCATCTAGACAGGGGAACACACAGAACTCTTGCAGTCTTAGATCCGTCTGCTACCACTAGCATGCAATTGGTGAACACTCATGGGGGTGTGGTGAGACCAAAGGGCAGTGCCCTGAATTGGAAGTGACTGTCTCTCAGCCAAAAGTTGAGAAACTTCCTGGAGTGCCTCGTTACCCTGACATGGTGGTAGGCATCCTGAAGGTCTATCAAGCACATCCAGTTATCCTGCCACAAAAGAGGCAGAATGGACTGAATTGTGACTATCTGGAATTTTGTTCCGCAACTAGTTCAGATCACCAAGGTCCAGAAGGACTCTGTGATCCCCAGTATTTTTCGGAATCAAAAAATCTTGAATAGACTTCAGATACTTGTTGGTATGCTGGGATCTCCTGAATGACTTGTTTTTCTAGCAGCTCCAATGTGACCCATTTCTGGAAGACAAGAATTTTGTCAGGATTTTGAAGATCGGCTCCACCACATCAGGTATCTTCCAAGCCCGCTGTGGGAACAAATCAATGAACTAACTCATCAGCAAGCAGAAACACCCATAACATAGATAAGTCAGCCCTGAAAGCCTCAAGGAATACCATTCTCCCTTTGGGAGGGAGCTTCAAAGCATCAACCCCCTCTTTGCTGCATCAATTTAAGGGCGTCTCCAAAAGAGATGTCTTCCAGTGAGGACTCTGTACCCCTCCTCAAAGATGGTATCCTTTGTGAGTGACTCCTGAGAGGTGTCTAGATGCCACCTCTTGCAAGGCAGTTTCCTGCGTCTTTCCCTGGTGGGAGGCTCTGAAGAAGGCTTGGAATCATGGGGGGGGGGGGGGTTCACCAACTTTAACAAATGTTATGGGAAGCCTGACATTTCTTGCTATTGTTAGAACTGGAGAAACTATGTGGTTAGCTTCATGATGTTCTCGTCCGGAGGAGGCAACCTGGATGAGTGAGAAAGAAGATCTGGATAACAAACTAATATCCATGGGGGATGCGGAAGTAGAGGACCTAGGAAGGGGAATGAGAAGTTATGTACTTACCATAACGTTCCATGTTAGTTGTCTTCTTCTCTCCTTCTTTCTTGCTGGATGGGTTCGGAGCCAAACCTCGGCTCCGACTCGGCCTATTACTAAAGCTCGAGACTATCCTATGTCTCATAATGCTAGGCGTGATATACCCAGATCTCATTTGATAGCTAACACTATGGACATACATGTCCCCACCATGACTGAGAATATATATATATATATATATATATATATATATATATATATATATATATATATATAATCTACCTCTATACATCTAGGTATACAAAACTCTTATAAGAGCTACCAAGAAAAGGAAAGAGGTAGCTAAGGAGATAACTCTCATGATAACACATCTCAGAAGATACTCTCGGTCTTGCCAGGCTAGGGGGATGGAGGGTGGGATGCAAGAAAGAAGGCGAGAAGAAGACAACTAACATGGAACATTATGGTAAGTACATAACTTCTCAATGTTAAGTTGTCAATCTCACCTTCATTCTTGCTGGATGGGACAGCGTCCCTAGCACCTTAGTCCTGGGTGGCTCAATGGAACAAACTCTTGAGTACAGTGGAACCAAAATCAGCTATACTTCTAGAGGTCATGTCCAGCTTGTAATGAGAAATGAAGGTATGAGGAGAGGCCCATGTGGCCGCTGCACAAATGGAATCCATTGGCAATCTTGCCTGAAAGGCTACTGAAGAAGCTAATGCTCTGGTTGAATGAGCTCTGGGCTTAATAGGAAGCTCTTTATGCCTCAATTGGTAAATAAACATGATAACAGAGGTCAACCACCTGGACAAGGTTACTTTGGAAAGTGGCAGGCCTTGTTTCCCTTCCGCGTAAGACAGGAAGAGCTGTTCTGATTTCCTCGTCTGCTTGGTTCTATCCAGGTAGAAGCGTAATTGACGGTGAACATCTAGACAATGTAACTTCCATTCAGACCTATTGGTATAAAGTGGGAAGAAAACAGGGAGATCGATGGTCTGATTCAGATTTTTTTCAGAGAGTACTTTGGGTAAAAAGGACGGATTAGTCCTAAGTGACACTCTATCTTTGTGAAAAACAAGGTAAGGAGGGCGAACACAAAGGGCTTGAAGTTCTGATACCCTTCTCACTGAAGTGATGGCTACTAAAAACAGAGTTTTCCAAGAGAGCAACTTTAATGAACAGGAAGCCGCAGGTTCAAAGGGAGGGAGAATTAAAGACGACAGCACCAAATTTAGGTCCCATGGTGGGGGGAGGATCTTTTATCGGGCGCCTAAGTAAGAGGGTTCCTTTTAGAAAGGCTTTACAAAGTTAGTGTGACATAATGCTGGTCTCTGACGATCAAACGTGAAAATTCGCAATGGCTGCCAACTGAACTCTGATGGTGGCTGAAGAAGATCCCATTTGAAAAAGTTCTGCCAAAAACTGTAAGACTGCATGGACAGGGGCTGTAAAAGGGTCAACTTGTTTCTCCCCTGCCCAAACAGAGAAATGCTTCCATTTGCTAGCATAAGTCTTTCTGGTAGTAGACTTGTGCGAAGCGAGGATGATGTCACGAACTGAATGAGAGATTGAGGGAAGCCTGGCTATGGTTGGAAGTGGAGCAACCAAGCTGTGAGGTTGAGAGATTGGAGAGATTGATGCAGCCCGCCCGACTGATGTGTCAGAAGATCTGGCGCTGGGTCCAGATGCCAGGGTTGATCTAGTAGATGACGTTACAGGAACGGGAACCAAATTTATCGAGGCCAGTAAGGGGCAACAAGGATCATTCTGGATCTCAAAACAGTTGCTTTCTGGATTAGCAGAGTAATTAAGGGAAATGGGGGAAAAGCATACAGAAGACCCCGGGGCCAATCGTGGACTAGAGCATCTTTGGGGGGGAAGACCTGGGAGAGGGAAGAGGGTGAAGAAGTCTGGGCACTTGCTGTTTTGAGGGGTTGCAAAAAGATCGCAGCAAGGCTGACCCCACCTCCTGAAGATTTTTTTCGTTACTAGCTGGTTGAGAGACCACTCGTGGGGCATGAGAATGGCTCTGCTCAGCCTGTCCACTATGACGTTGGACTTCCCGGGGATATGCGTTGTTACCAGAAACCGTTGAGAAGAGATTGCCCACTGCCACAGTCTGAGTGCTTCTCGACATAGGGGGTAGGACCTGGTTCCGCCCTGCTTGTTGATGTACCACACTACAGACATATTGTCTGTCTGAATTGCAATAGTCCCAGTGGGTAGAGAGTCTTGAAGGGCCTGCAACGCTAAAAGCACCGCTCTCATTTCCAAGACATTTATGTGCAGGTGGCTTTCGAAAGGCTGCCATGTGCCCTGGACTGTCCTGCCCTGAAAGTGCCCCCCCCACGCGATCAGGGAGGCATCCGTTGTCACAGTAGCCACAGGAGGAGGAAGGACAAAGGGTCTGCCTTGAAGAACCTGAGGGGAGACCATCCACCACGAAAGGTGTCTTTTGCATGACTGAGTGATTAGAATGCTGTGTGACATTGGAAGCTGTTGAAAGGACCACTGGGAAAACAGCATCCATTGCAGGATCCGCATGTGAAAGCGAGCTAGGGGGAGTAATGCGATAGCTGCTGCCATGAGACTTGGGGTTTTTAGTACGAATCTGGCCTGGACTCTGCTCTCTTGTAGTAGGATTTTAACATGACCTCGAATGTCTGAAATCTGTTGTACAGGCAGTTTTGCTGACAGTTCCACAGTGTTTTAAACGGCGCCTATGAAGGTAATAGACTGACAAGGTGACAAGGCAGACTTTTCAGAGTTTATAGAGATACCTAGCTTGTTGCAAATTTGGAGGGTATAATCTCTGGAATGAAGTAGCTGACGCTTGGTGGTGGCAGTAAGGAGCCAGTCTAAGTATGGAAACACCTGGAATCCTTTTCATCTCAGGTGATCCGCAACCACTGCCATGCATTTGGTAAACACCCTGGAGGCTGTGGTGAGGCCAAAGGGCAGGGCTCTGAATTGGTAGTGACTGGCTCCCAGCCGGAAGCGGAGAAACCTCCTGAAGCGCCTGTTCATTTTAATAATGATAGTACGCATCCTGAAGGTCTATACAGCACATCCAACTGTCCTGACCCAGGAAGGGTAGAATGGACTGATGCATGACCATCCGGAATTTCGTTCTTTGAACGGACTTGCTCAGCATGCTGAGATCCAAAATAGGTCTCCAGTCCCTGTCTTTTTTGGTACCAAAAAGAACTTGCAGTAGACACCGGATCCTTGCTGGTCTGCTGGGACTGGCTGAATGGCTCTTTTTTTCTAGCAACTTTGAAATTTCTAGTGCTGCTTGATCCCTCAGACCGGGTGGAACATCTAGAAGGGGCCCTTTTGGCGGTTGTGGGGTATGAATAAAGGGAATTTTGTAACCCTCGGATATGATCGACCGTACCCAATTGTCTTGCGTGAGGGAATGCCAGGCTTCTGGGTACAGTGATAGTCTTCCCCCGACTGCCTCCGAAGGTGGACAGTCGGGCAGCTCCTCAGGGGTGCTGGAAGGGTTTGTCAGAGAAGGATTCTCTGCTGCCAAGATTCTGCGGACCCCCCCTGCCCCTCGGGCGGTGTCTATTATTGTTCCCTCCTCTGCCTCTGGAGGGAAGCTCACCACGTGCGTCAGGCAGTACTCCCTGAGGTTTGCGGAACCACATTTTCCCACCTTTCTGACCCTTAGGGTATGGTCTAGAAGGGGTAGAAAAACGGACTCCTATGGCAGAGAGAGTCTTGCCTTCCTGCTCGCACCTGGTCAATGTATCCTTCACTTGAGGTCCAAACAAGGCAGAACCATCAAAGGGGGTGTTAGTGAAGGACGCCTTGAAGGGGTCAGCAAAATTGCAAAGTGCATCCAGGCATGTCTCCTTAGAGCGACGCCCGTGCCTGTAGCCCTACTCGCTCCATCGGCTGCATAGGAAATTAACCGCATGGAGGAGTTGACAATAGAGTTTAGGGTCCCCAGCTGGGAGTTGATCTTTTCCTGAGACCCCGCAGCTGATGGGTCCTGTAAGGTATCACCCAGTTCCTTGAGAAGGTCTCTCTGGAGACGGGTGAAATGGCACAAATAATTCAGTGGCCACATAGCAAAGGTTGCTGAGGAAAACATCCGCTTGCCATACCTGTCCATAGTCCTAGATTCCTTATTAGGAGGATGGACAGGTACTGAAGGGTCAGCCAACTCCTTTTTAGTGGCCGCCGCCACCACCATGGCATCAACAGGGATGCCCTTAGTTAGAAACTGCTTGTCTGAAGGGGCTGTAATAAATTTTGTAGGCCTCCGGGGAGTTGGTTCCATAGTATCCGGAGCCGTCCACGCCTTTCGAGCCACCACATCCATGAGCGGGTCGAAAGGCGGAGACACCCAGGAGGTGGAAGGGCGAGAACCGAACGCATCCAGGTATACCGACTCGTCCTCAGAAGGGTTAAGGGCAGACCAGTTTCCCCTCTGTTTAAGAATCTCCAGGATGTCAGAAAATGAGACATCCTCAGAGGGGGACCTTGGAGACCCTTCTGAGTCATCCAAGTCAGTGTCCGATGTGACTGACTCAGGGGAGTCTACATGCTTCCTCTTGCATTTTCTCTTTCGAGGGGGCTCCCCTGAAGGATCAGGGGAGGCCTCGGAAGAGGAGGATACGCCCAATGGGGCTACCTGTAGCGTCGGTTCTCCACGCTCGGGATCGAGAGAGCAGGTAGAGACTGAAGCAGGCACCATAGAGGAAGGAGCCGAAGGAGCCGACCGTGGAGCAGGCACAGGGGCCAGCACACTCCTCATGACCTCAAAGGCACCCCTATCAGGTAGGGAAGGGGGTCCCCGCTCCAAAGAGACAAGGACTCCTCCCGGAACTGAGAGGGACGGCTCCGAGGCCGATGTCGGAGCCAAACTCACCTGCGCCGAAGCTCCGAGGGAGAACGGGGTCGGACAAGGGTCCGATGCCACTCACCCCATCAGAGCTGACGAGAGAGTCCCGGCGCCCGGAACCCTCCAAGGATGGAACCAAGGAAGAGATCGGAGCAGACGATGGAGCCGAAAGGGGTGGTATCGGCTCCGATGTTCCGACGGTCCCGACCCATACGATCTCCGGCTCTGAACTCACAGGAAGAGTCGGAGGAGGAATTGAAGAGGGAGTAGTGAAAGCCACTGCCTGATGAGGAGGGCTATGCAACATCTGGGCCAGTGCCTGCGACTTAAGTAGTCTGCTAACCACCCTCTCGAGGTCATGGTCCGACAGCCTGGAAGACCGAGAGGAATGAGACCTGTGACTCCGCTCCGATAACAAGGTAGACTTCAGAGCCGAATGGACCGTTTCCAGGGAAGGAGACCTGGAACGCTTCTTGCTCAAAGACGGCTCTGACAGCAGAGTCGGAGCCGACTGAGGCCTCGAATCATTGGTTCCGGCCGGAACCGATGCAGTGGTAGTAGTACCGCCCCAGCGATGGCTCCGAACATGGAGGCGACGGTTTGGCGGGCTTAGAAGGTTTACCCGACAAAGGCTTAGCCGGGGAACCTTCAGACTTTAACAAGCCTCTCAAAATAAGTTTGTTTCTGCGTTCCTGCAGGACTCTTGGGTTGAACGCATGGCAGACAGAACAAGAGTCCTGCAGGTGCAGAGGGCCCAAGCAATATACACAAGAAGTGTGACCATCTGTCAGAGACATCTTCTGACAGCACGAGTCACACTTCTTGAAGCCCGAGACCTTAGTGTCTTTAGACATCCTGAAAAAGGGATGACTGGCAGACAAGGACAACTAAGGGAGGTCTAGTCACAATCACCAAACACACACACACACGAAAAAGTTGCAACAGACCAGAATAATACAACAAAACCCCACACTTATTAATACAATCTAACTAGGCACACACATAACTACAGACAAATAAGTATGAAAAGAGGATTGGCCAAGGGCCTAACTATTAGGTGTGGGGAAAGAACTGTATAAAAACTACCTAAGAGGGAATCCTAAACAGGGATCTAAAGGGTAGTAACTATAAAACACTATTGCTAATATTTTAACCCAAAAAGCTGACTAAAACTAAGAAAAAATATTAATATAACATGAGCCGGCAAAAAGACACAACCTCATAGCTGAAGCGGCAAACGAGATCTGGGTATATCACGCCTAGCATTTATGGGACATAGGATAGCCTTCAGCCGGTAAAAATAGCTCTTGAGCTTTAGTAATAGGCCGAGTTGGAGCCGAGGTTCGGCTCCGAACCCATCCAGCAAGAATGAAGGTGAGATTGACAACTTAACATCCATGTTTGTCATAGCCATAAGGGGGCAACGAGGATCACCTTGGTCTTGCAATGTCTTGTTTTCTGCATAAATGCTTTCAATAATGGGATAGGCGGAAAGGCATAAAGGAGCCCCTGGGGGCCAATTGTGGACCACAGCATCCCTCGGCAGTTAACGCTGTACAGAGATCAGGACAAAATAACTGCTGCACTACTTGAGATGGGAGACTAACAGGTTGCTGCATGGTTGGTCCCAGGGGTTGAAAATCACTGTTACCACGACCCCTCATGAGGAGTCAACATTGTCTACTAGCACACTGACCGATCCCGGGATACGCATTATTATGAGAAAGCATTGTGAAGACATCGTCCACTGCCAAACTCTCATGGCCTCTCAACATAACCGATAAGAGCAGATTCCTCCTTGTTTGCTGATGTACCATACTACCACACTGTCAGTGTGTATGGAAATCACACCTGTGAGGAGAGCATCCAAAAGACTTGCAATGCTAAACTGCCCTCATCTTCAAGATAGTGATGTGAAGGTTGGCCTCTGTGATCTAGTACCTTGAACCCCCCCCCCCCCCCCCAAACAGAGAGGCGTCCGTGGTTACCACTGCTGTCAGTGTTTCTGGATGTAAAGGGCATCCTTCAATATCTAATACAGATGTTATCCAGCATGCCATGCGTTTGCAGACTTGTGTAATCTTCATCGTGGTATGTATTCTTTTTGGAAAACTTGGCTAGGCTTAGAAAGGTTCCCTGGGCTGTTAGCCTAGTAACAATCTATGGATAAACCTAAAAACTAGAAAAGGAATACTCTATAAATAGAGAGTTAAACTCTTGGTAAGTGGAGAAGAAAAAAATTCACAAATTTGTAAAGGATAAAAAGATTCCACAAACAGCCCGTGTACACGTCTAGCAGCTTCAGGGTGCCAAATGAGATCTGCAGCACTACAGTGCAGTACAGGAAACTGCAGGGTAGGGGAGCAGTCAGAGCCCTGGTACCAGAAAAGTTTCAAAGTTGATGCTGAGTTTGGATCCCATACATTGAATAAAATGAAAATAAACACTGGATCATTGCTAAAAGCAGTCAAAACAAGAGAAACAGATGCAGACTTATGAATATCCAACTTTACTATGTATAATACATTTTCTGGGCAACAGGAATTTCATTCTGCTCCTGCCAAACTTTCATCTTAGATAAAGTCTCAGAAAAAAGATAAATCTTCCAAGAGGGAAATCTGAAGTTGTACTTTCCTCAAAATCAGAACGTTCAGACTGAGAAGAAACTTCTGAAGTATAACCTTCCCTTTGCATTGTCTGCGCTTCTGAATGGAAATCAAAGGTAGAAAGAGGAAACTCTTTGTCCCTTACCTGAAGAGGTAGAAGTCAAGGAAGAAGCAAAATGAGCTCATTAGCTAATCCCAGCAAATTTTCCCTATCCATATATCTTCCGATTTTCCTGAGAAACTCCCTGCAAAATAACTGAAACATAGCAGGCATACTCATTCCACATTCAGGTTCCCTATCCCAGCTGAGTGAAGAACCTTCACCCACCTCTTCCAAAGACCGATCAAGAGGGGTTCATCCCTACAGCCACAGAGGACGTGACTATTCCTGCTCTTATCGGTTATGTTGAGAGGCCATGATAGTTTGGCAGTGGGCGGTCTTCACAATGCTTTCTCATAATAATGCATATCCCGGGATCAGTCAGTGTGCTAGTAGACAATGTTGACTCCTCATGAGGGGTCGTGGTAACAGTGATTTTCAACCCCTGGGACCAACCATGTAGCAACCTGTTTGCCTCCCATCTCAACAAGTGCAGCAGTTATTTTGTCCTGATCTCTGTACAGCGTTAACTGCCGAGGGATGCTGTGGTCCACAATTGGTCCCCAGGGGCTCCTTTATGCCTTTCCGCCTATCCCATTATTGAAAGCATTTATGCAGAAAACAAGACATTGCAAGGCCAAGGTGATCCTCATTGCCCCCTTATGGCCATGACAAACATGGTTCCCCTTCCTAGGTCCTCTACTTCTGCATCCCCCATAGATATTAGTTCGTTATCCAGATCTTCTTTCTCACTCATCCAGGTTGCCTCCTCTGGTCCAGAACATCATGAAGCTAACTACATAGTTTCTCCAGTTCTAACAATAGCAAGAAATGTCAGGTTTCCCATAACATTTGTTAAAATTGGTGAACTCCCCCCGACCCCCCCCCCCCCCCACACACACACAGTCCTTGGTGGCTATAGGTACAACATCAGGGGGACTGAGGAAAAAGATGAGTGGCCACATCACATCCTACAACCAGTGGCTGAGGCACAAGAGGAGTGGGCATAACATCCAGAGACTCCCTAGCAACTCTCTTCTTGCGAACGGGGAAAGTAAACCAGAGAGACTGGAAAATGCACCATAACTTACCTGAGAAAAAGACCCTACAAAGCAGTTAGGGAAGCACGGACAAGTTGGTAAAAGGAAAAGTAGAGAAAACAAGAGGTACTGAACTAATTAAACTGCTGACAGTCCCTGACAAGCACAATATCCTATCCCAAATACATAAACCTATAAAAGCCTGTAGGAAACATTTGTCAAAACAACTTTTTTTTAAACACAAACTGTTAGCATAAGCATTTACACACACACTCCCTTAAAATGACAGTCCCCAAAACATTCAATTTCCTAGCAAACACAGCATTTTATTCAGAAAAACTTACGTTTTCCTCAGAAAATTTATTTCAGTGAAAGGTTTTCTTCAATGGGGAATTTGCCTAGACTTGAAGGCTCCATGACTGACCAACAGCTACACTGGCCCACCAAAGCAGTACTTTTCTGCAGCAAAAAAGCTCTGAATCTTTTCTCACTCAGTTTTTATATGAAGCTTCCCTCAAGCTCTTGACAAAGCATGTGGAAGGTGTCCTTAAGCTTTGAAAGCCGGATGGTCAATAGGACAGGACTCAAATAGCTTAGGAATTCCACAAGTGATCTAAATGTTGATCAATACTTTTGCCTCAGAAAATAAGTTAGTAGAAGATTCCTCCCAGTGACTTATATGTTCAGCCTTGAAAGATTGCTAGCAAAGTATCAGTTTCATGAAGACCACAGAAGGAATGTAATTTGGTGGCAAGAAAGCTTTGATTCTTTTTGGAGGTTGAAATGCTTTTTATATGGAGCTCTACTCTAGCTTCTGGCAGTTGGAGCGAGTCTAAGCTGCCTTAAAGCTATGAAAAACTGTGTGGCTGGTCATATCGTTGGCAGGATTTAACTCCAACAGCTTAGGCTAGTGCAAAAGTGATCCAATGTTGAACAACTAAATTGGTCTGTGCTTTCTCCACTGCATTCACCAGCTCCTAATCAACATGAAGACAGGGACTACAAAGAGACCCAGAGGAATGTACCAATCCCGAGAAAGGCCTGGACTCTGAAGAATAAGATCATGTTTTCACATAGGTTCATAGCTAAGTACTAGGCTATCTGCCCAAGGGCATTTATAAGCCTAGCCAGAATGTGTTGGCCTTCGCCACCCCTTTAGATTAGTTCCCTGTGCCCCTGTCCAGCAGAGCCATTAGTTATCTGTGCCACTGTCCAGCAGAGCCACTGCAGTGATCCCCGGGGTAAATTTTCTGTTTCCCATCCACTCGTCAAGGTTTCGCTTGAAGAGTGTTAGTAAGGGGCTCTGCCTGATATATATTGGGATCCTGTTCCAAAGCATGGGGAGTCTCTGGGACAGGAATCTATCCCTCCAGCATGTCCTATTTATCATTGTGGTGAGGTTTATATCTGTAGAGTGTGTGGCTCCCCGGGATTTGTTTTTTTTTAGGTGGAGCATGTCCATCAATTCTGGGTTGGACATGGCCTTATATGTCAGGCAGAGATCACCACTGAGTAAGCGGTATGCAACAGAGTACAGCTGGAGTTTCTTGAGTCAGGCTGCATAGGGCACCTGTTTGAGGCCAGTAATCCTCTTGGTGAGGTACTTTTGCGGTCTTTCCAGCTGTTGCAAGTGTCTTGTAAGGTACATCCCAAATGGGGCGCTGTATTCTATGATGGGTCTAATGAGTGATGAGTAGAGAGGCACAATAACCTCTTTTGTTCTAGATGCGAACCCTTTTGTGATTAGGTGAGCCACATAGAAGGATTTTCTAACCACCTTGGCAATATGATTATCAAAGGACAGATTACTATCTACTTGGGTCCCCAGATCCCCTATTACATTTTCTGTATTTAGGGGACTACCACCTATGTGGTAGTTCGTGGGTACTTTGTTTTTTCCAAAGGAGATGACTATGCACTTTTTGGCATTTAGTTTGAGGCCATGGTTTTGGCATCAGGTATCCGTCTCAGTGAGACCATTCTGGAGGGTGTCTGTATCAGCCGGGGAATCAATTATGGCCCCTAGTTTGCAGTCGTCTGCGAACTTGGGTCAGCCATAGTCCTCCTATGCTTGTCTGTACCTCTGAGAAGTATATACCGAACAGGAGGGGTCCTAGGACTGAGACCTGGGGGTCGCCACTTATAACTGGTTTAGAGTCGGGCATAGAGCCTGCAACTCTCACCATGTGGGTTCTTATCCATGAGCCAGTTGGCAACCCATCTCGTGATGTAGGGGTTTCTGTTCAAGCTGGTGAGCTTGTCTAGAACACTAGAATGGGGAATGGTGTTGAAAGCCTTTGCGAGGTCTAGGTAGGCTGTGTGGACCTCCTTTCCCTCGTCTAATGCCTTGGTAACTGTCTCAAAGAAGTCCACCAGGTTTAGGAGGCATGATCTGCCCTTAAAGCCAAACTAGGTACGGTCCAAGGTTTGGAGGTTCCCAATGTCTCTGTTAACGAGTTCCATGATGATGCGCTCCATAGCCTTGCAGACCAGGCTAGTCAGGCTTATAGGGTGATAGTTCCCAGGGTCCGATGCGGAGCGGGATAACTGTTGCTGTGTGCCATTCTGTGGGTACGTAGCCTGTAGAGAGGCTGAGTTTGAACAGTGTGTTTAGTTGAGGGGTTAGTTCATTTTGGAGCTCTTGTCAGACACAGCCTGGGATACCGTCCGGTCCCACTGAAGCTGTGTTTTTGGCTTTGGATAGGGCTATTTTAACCTGTGTGTCGGTGACTGACGGGGCCCTACATTCTTCTGGTATGGTTATCGGTCCTTTAGGGGGTGACGGGGGGGGGGGGGGGTGAAGTTTGCACTAAACCTGTCTGCCAGAATGTTGGCAATATCAGTCGGTTCAGTGTATTTTGTGCCATTCTGCACTAACTCAGAGCAGATCTGAGAGTTTCCACTTAGGTTCTTGACATAGCTAAAGAATGCTTTGTGGTTATCTTTGGAGTCATTGGCAAATTTTCTTTCGAAACTGGCCTTGGATGATTTAATGAGGGATCTTAGTTTCTTGCTGATAATGATCAGGGATGGCTTTCCTTCTTGGGATTTTACTCTTTTCTGTACTAGTTTCCTTCTTCTGCTGTATAGCTTGTTTATGGCAGGGGTCCACCAGACTGGTTTCCTTTTCTTGGAGGAGTGATTCTTGGTTTTACTTGTGATAGCACGATCCATGCATTCCTGCAGATGCTCATAGAGTGTCTTTGTAAAGGTTTCAGCAGCTTGGACAGCATTGTCCTTTAGCATGGGGGCTGTGAACCTTTCCACCTCGGTCTTAAGTAACGTGAAGTTTGCTTTTGAAAAGTTTTTCACGGTGGTTTCCTTGATTGGGGGTGGGGGCGGAATGTGGATATCCAGAGTGATTAGTCTATGGTCTGATCTAACCAGCGATGGGATGACCTCCGGTGTGGAACACCGATCACCCATGTTGGTGATGACCAGGTCCAATATGCTGTTCCCTCTGGTGGGGGTGCTGACTAGTTGATCTAGGGCATTCGAGTTTATAAATTCTAGGAAGCGTTAGGCAAGGGAGTTAGTACTTGAGTAGTTCTCCCAGTTTATGTTTGGGTAATTGAAATCACCCAGTATTAGGGTGTTTGGTAGGACCTTCATATTTTCCAGTGTCTCCAGAAATGCGGAATGGGGGTCCTGGGTCATAGTGGGTGATCTGTAGCAAGCTAAAAAGGTGGTGGGTCAGGAACCACAAAGACCTACAATTGTGAAATCTCAATGACCCCTGCCTGTTTCTAAGATGTCAAAATAGAAATGCTTTGAAGAGGGGAACTTCCACCACGGATCTTTTTTTTTTTTATTTAAATAATTACATTCACACAGCTAACCCTTGGTTGCCACCAGCTTCTCTTCTAATTCACCAGGTCTACTGTACCTGTCATAGTCTCTTCCAGAGTCAACCAAACCTATAAGGGGCACTGGTAAGGAGATCGAGGACACTGGTGCAGTCTCATGCTACTGCAAGACGGTATGTTCTAACACCATTACCCATGGCAGCCTTGCAACTCCACTATATCAGCCTTTGAGAGGTGCAAGTGTGCTTTTGTGCATGCTCAACTTCTTGAGCAAGTGGGATGCTGCTTGTAGTGTGGTGCTGACCAAACTCTTAATGTTGCTAGTGCAACTTGCCTCTCTGAAGCCAGGATGGGTGAGCCTGCTTCAGCCGTTCTTGCCCATCCTCCCCCACCCAGTCCCTCCAGTGACTGTGCCACTAGTCAAACACAGGTCATCTGGATCACAGTCAGGGCTTTATCTCTCAGTACCATCGGCTTGGCTCTCCTTACCTGGAAACTTTAGCAGGAGGACACAAAAATCTGCCACACTTCCTGAAATTCCACCAGCCATATGTTTTTACTTCCTTCTTGGATTTAGACCCAGTGGCATCACAGGGCGACAACACTGTTAATGTAAAACATTTTTCTACATTCCTGAAAAATACAAGACCCAGATTTCTCACAAATATAACATTTTGCATTAAAATGATTCATCCCCAACACAGTATTGTGTGTGTATAGGGAGGGAGTGGATCTTGAGCACATATTCTAAAATTGTTTTCAAAGCCAGAAGCCTTACTTGCATGGTTAAATGTACAGCCAAAAAAGTGAGCTCACAACCACAAGATCAACAACACAAACTGCTAATACTGCTAGAAGAAATGCCACAAAAACTGTTCAACTAGGAAGAATCAAGATTGCAAATGGAAAGGACAGGGCAAACTTTAGCAAGCAGATTTTAACTGCAAAAGCCACCAGCCAATTGTGGTGAAAGAAGAAACAGACAAAGCTGCGACCTGAAAGTCAACAAGTTTGAACAGAAGCACTTCTCTAAAAAGGAAAGAAATGGAACCAAAGAACTCTAACAAGCGTGACACAGTCTCTCAGTGCTGCACGCAAATGCAACAAAAAAGATCTACATAGAAGGGGAAGCACAGTGCAATCAGGGCTAGGGAAATGGCTGTGGGGCCTGTGGGCATCTTAAAGGTGCTGAGCAACTTCTGCCTGTGACTAGCCAGTCCTGAAGCTGAAATAGATGGACTGGATTATGTAACACCTGACAGCTAAACTTCCATCAAAAATGTATTTTGTTTTGCATAGTTATCATTAAGATTGTAATAAAAATGTACGTATATCCCTCACAAGTGGTAGTACAAATACAGAGATCTTCCATAAAAATGACAGCAAAATAAGTTATACGTTCATCAAAAACACAAAAGAGCAGCTTTCTGACATATAATACTTGCTACTCTAATACTATAATTTATACAGAATACAACACAAACTCTAAAATCAGATAATTAAATAATAAAAAAATTACGAGATAGCTTACTGTGCTCCTAACTTAAAATGGACAAAAGTGTTTTTAGAAGATGACCTGCTATAAAATTTAATTTTGTTCCATAACCCCACAGGTGACAGAAATGCAGGTTTCAAACAATCTGGAATTAAAAATGCATCAGAAGTAAAACCACCATTGAAAACTAAACCAAAACCAGTCCTACAGAAAAAAATGGAGAGTAGCAGCCCCAAGACTGAAAAATTACTACACTTTTATGCTATAATGATTATATCTATGCACCAGTTACACAAAATGCAATTCTGCTATTTACATCAGTTAACTATCATCTACTCTGCTTACCAACGGTTACAGATTCTGGATTCAGCACAGATTCATCAGACACAACAAAGCCACCAGAAACAAACAGTTCATTGTAAGTGTGATTTTTCACATCATCCAGGCTGTCCACACCAGCAAAGTTTACACAGGAAAGCTTTTTTAAAGACACCAGTGCAGGGATCTGTAAAACAAAAAGACACTAAAATGCTGTCTCCCTTAAAATGTATACTTGCATGATGAAACGCCAACATTTAAATGTAATTACTCAGTAGAACAAACTACCTATGCTTGCATATTATATCAGCAAAATACATTTAAACAGTTTGGGTCACAAAAGTACTACACAGGAAAGACTCAAAAATAAATTTGATGAAGTACAATATGTGAGGCACTCATCATAACAGACTGTTGATGATCTGTCTGTTCCTTAGGTTACTCATTACCTCTGGGTTTATCATCTTCACACCATCAGCCCGGCTTCCAAAGCAGTAGTCAAACCTTGTTGAGAAATAGCATATATTTCTGCTACTTAGATTAGTAGCCTGTAAGTGGCAAGAGACAACAGTAGTGGTCTGAAGTTGGCAATAGCCAAACAGTATATACACAGACAGCAAAGAATACACTTTAGAAATTCTAAAGTCTAAATTATGAAAGAAGAGCACAATGAACGCCCCCCTCCACAATTCTGGTACTTGTTCAACAGTTTGGCCACTTTCACTGACCTAAAATCCAGTTGCATGGTATAGTGGGATAAAATCCCGACTATGAATAAAATTACCCGAATCTGAATGGTGGCTAAAGTGCTTGAACTGCTAGATGGGGAAGAAGCTGGTGCTCCCATCTTGGTGGGAAGGACTGATGGTTCTGTGCAGCCATTCATCAATATTCTACTGGCTGAGCAGCCAAGTCCGGATTGTGCGGAACGCTACACAATCATGATCGATTAAGTCCACTGTTCCGCAATGAGCAGCCATTGCTCTGCTTTGTGACTTTTGACTGGCTTGTATATCGCAGTTATAGCCAATCGGCATTGCAATATACAAGCCAGTCAAGTAATTTACATCTTTTACGTAATGGAGTAATATGGATAGTACATCGTTTCACTGAAGGACTATATCCTTGTGAAGTGGGGACTTAGTCTTGACAAGGAAATGTCATAGACTAACTAAAATAGTATTAATAAAAAATAATAAAAACATCAAAAGAAATGCTGTGGCCTTTTTCTGAGTCTATAAAGAAATGAGCACGCAGGTACCTGCTGCAGAGGTATCTTGGGCACTTCCTACAAGAGAAGCTGTGCCTTGAGCAGCTTAGCTTGGATCTGTATCAAGGGACTGGTTCTTTGGTGCAGGTCCCTCTGGATAAATGGGTAAGAGATAGGATAGTGACAAAGAAACAAATGTGTATACTTGTGTGCTAGGAAACTCAAATTGTGACTGATCATATACAAATCTAGTTTAGTTTGCAAGGTTCTGTAGTAGGTCTTACACATGTTCGAGTGTACTTGGCAGATGTAAAGGCCATCATTCAAAGTAGGTGCCAACTGTGTTTTTATAGTAAAACACTGTCTGCATCAATTAAAGGAGAACTATGAGCAGGAAAGTCAAAAACTGCATTGTTAAAATTTTCATAAGGTTCTACTCAGTTCAGACCAATAGCTACATATCTATTATTATTATTGTGATTATTATTATCACTATTTTCCTAAGTGTGAATGCTCTCCTGGGGATAGATATGCTGATGTGATCTTGTTTTCACTTAAAGCTCCTACTTGCTGGTAATGCTGCCAGGGCACAGCTGATGAGCCCTATTCTCTACTATGCTATCATGTTTCCATTCAAATAGGATGGAAGTAATGAAAAATATTACAAAGTTTGATAATGTTCAAAAGTGCTAGTGACTCATTTGCCGTGACTCTTGCAAATTTGTTTTCCTACTTAATATGTTACACATTCTTTAAAAAATGATTGTTGTGAAGAGAGCAAATAGTTGAGATAACATAGCCTTAAAAAAATGAACTTTGAGTTTCACTTCCTCTCTCAGAACTGTTTCCTCAGCCTGCTTCACTCAGTCATCTAGAATATTTGATACTACACATCAAAAAGATCGTTGTCCCTGGTCTGCAGGAAAAACTGATAATTTTTAGTCTTAATTTTTATATCTTTTTTTTTTTCTGTTTTGGAATGAATTAGAAAATCCATTAATGAAGCCTAAGCTTACACAGATTATGGTATTTCTAGAAGTGTGCCTAGCAAAATGGAACCATTTGAAATGCATATTTGGTATTCTCAGAAATATCTTGTATCGTAATAGCCATTAGCATCCATTGAACTGCCTTATTTCACGTACAGCATTTAACATAAATTGTGTTTATAAACCTTGCAGACAAGTGGTTGACTTGTACTGCAGTTGAAATGACCAGTTTATGTAAAAGTCAGTTGGATTATCATTTATTTCTGCTTAACAGTAGTGCATAGAGGAAACTTTGGCTAGTAATCAGACCTAGCATTTAAGCACTTGGTGGACTTGAGGTGTCTGCTGTATGCAGGACAGCAGTGAAGTAAAGACTACAGACACTCAAAGCAAACGTATTGAGATAGTTTAGAACAGAATGGAAGAAATGATTGTGGAGTTAACAGAGTGAAGGAGAAGATGCAGGTATTTTTGGGACCAGCATGGGGGGGGTGAATCATAATTTGGAAGAATAGGAGAGAAGCCAAGCAGAAAGAATTTGTTTATGACCAACATGAATAAAGGAACTAGGGGTAAGCAGCTGCCTAGCTAACTTGACTGCGATACAAAACGTAGTCTTTTTGCTTAGGAAGGTAAGAGTATCTTCACCAGGTTGTGTGCATCATAATTAATGGAAATCGGTCACTGCTGTCTGAACCACAGTCTGTATATTGCGTTTTATCAATAGTTTCTACTGACTTTGTTTTATTTGACGTGTGTCCTACTGAATTTTAAAAATAAACAGTATTCACTAACTTAGTACTTCTGGCAGAAAGCGCACTTCTACCAGGTCCGATGGAAATGGTGCGTTTTCGCGCAGTGCGAAAATAGGGTGTTCCACATTTTGACTGTTTGTCACACATTGCTAAGGTCTGTGTTCCACATTGGCCTCTTAACAGATTGAGACCTATGTCTACTGGGTGCTCATAGGGCAATGAAATCGCCAGAACCAGGAACAATCGCAAGCCAATAGCAGAGGCCCTTATCCCATGGGGGTGGAACATACACATGCAAGAGGAGGCACTGGACAGCAGCCATCAAGGGGCAGGGTTTATGCCCTCATTACAGATACCCTCACTGCTGAGATGCTGGTGAGTATAAAAAACTGTCACGGTTGCTTATTAAAGTCATCCCTAGTCAGCGGTCATCCTTGTGCTGGGGACCCCACAACTGGAGTGAATGGGCTCTAGACTGACAGGGACTGGTAAATCACTGGCAGGTCGGAAGGGAGAAAGAGCATGTAAGAAAAATTATCGTAGCTCTTCAAAATCATAAAATTAAGCGACTACTAGCAGGCAATGTTTTTATAGTAAAAAAATGCATTTTTCAAGGTACACTGGCAGCTAGGAATTCCATCAAATTTCACAAAATACCAGCAACACTCCACTCCTAAAAAGAAAAGACTTCACATATGTGTCACTTCAACACTTACACAGGATATGTAATTCACAAATACTGTAACATACAGAGATACTGTAAAAGCACATTTGTTTTTTTATGCATCAGCTGACTTACTAATCAGTTTCACAAAAGAAAGCACACTTGCCATTGATGCAGACGGCCATGGGTTCTATTCCTACAATGAGGCAGATGGATTGCGGACACTGAACTTCAAATGAGATGTTAAACAGGGGACACATCTGCTTGACCTGGTGGTAGCACGGATGGATGTAGAGGATACCACGGTACTTACCGGTTAAATTTTCCCTAGTGGTATAAATACCACATTGGGTCTCCCCTGACAAAAGGGCATTAACTTAATGGGACTAAATTGGGCAACAAAGAATAAAAAAAATACCAGAGGATCCTCTCTGATGAGCCCTATGCTGTGCATTTCTTCAACTGGAATTAGGCATTTTATGTAGTAAAATACCTGCCCAGAGTCAGAGGTACCTTGCCTACACCCATAAACAGCGTGACAGAGTGCTGGCTACACCCATGCACTTGATCCCCCAGAGCTTGTCAATCTGCCTTTATGCAACCAATGAGCACCTTCCTGCAAATCAAGAAATAATACATATTGACACCATGTGTTAGAAATACACGCTTTCTGATGTGCAGGAACTCCAAACAAAAGCAGCTGAAGAAAGACCACCTATCCACTGAAGGATGGAAGGGATATATTCCTGAAACGAGGAGGAGTAACCATCACAGCAGACAATTCTTTAACCAACAGGGTAAAATAGCATAAAAACAATACAACAGTAAAGGACCACTATGGCCAGAAAAAATGCACACTCACTCTTTCCTACAAGCCTTTCACACCCTCTCTATCTCTTTCTAATGGGTGAGTTATGCCTTAATATGCCAGATCACTCACTGCTGATATGCTTTCCTTTTCTAGCTCTACAGCTCTGACAAATCCTTGGAGCAACTACACCATAGGACATAATGGAACATTACCCTTCGTTGGGTGGGTTCCAATTCTTCAACCAAAAATAGCATCATTAACTCCTGCACAAGTGTGTCCTGCAAGTGGGACTGTGAAGTGAGCAGGACAGGGTTGTTATATGATGGCTGTCAACATCCTTTGAAGTGATGTCTGTCTGCATAAACTACTGCACAGTATGTGGTGCGGTTAGTAGGTGCATCATCATTCCCATACTGGGGATAATACCCACTGCTCCTGCTGTCACACCTATTTCAATAGTTAACGCCCTGCACTCAGTCTCCCCATGGACAGCAAATAACAGACAGCCTATTCTAACATATCATCCCCACAAGAAGAAAACAAGCATGTCATGGCATCACTGAGAATGCATCTGTATTCTTGAACAGAGAGGTTGCAATTGGATCAGAGTCTGGCTCCCTGCAAAAACTGCATCCAAGCACAGGCTGCCAAATCAGGATCTTCTGGGTACTCACAAAGGACAGTGGCAACAAGCAAGGATAACCTACAGCTCTGCATCTAACACAAAAATGGGTATTGAATTCCAATCGGGGACTACTGGAGAAAAAATGGCAGCCCTAGAGGAATAGGGACCACGGAGGGGGTTACCCTGTACTAAAGTCTATTCTGGGAATCCGAATCCCCACCCTGGATTTCCAAAAGTAGGTCATCCAAAGGAGTGGGGGAGCACAAGGGTTTACACCTCCTGCACCACCTTTTGTGTGCTTAGACCAACAACTGAAATGAATCCCACATCAGAGGAAATCTCAAAAGGCAATTCCCTATTGGAAATACTGTCGAACTGGAGAGTTGCAAAGCATTCCAATAACTAACCAACATCTAAGTGCTTCCACTAAATCAGAGAGATATGAGACTCAGGGAGTCTGTTTTGGATAGCAGAGATACTAAGGCCAAGAATCATGTAAAACATGTGTCTGTAAAGGGGGGAAGGGGAGCTCCACCCTATATACAAAACAGCAAAGTCTGTGCCTGTCCCAAAATGTTCCAAGCAATGTAATGGTCATCTAATGATACAGGAGAAAGAGGAGCAGAATAGTAATAAGGTCAAGGGTCACCCGGCCCTAATTCTACTGACTCAGAAATCAACTTGCCTTGCAGGGGCAAACCCAAGTCTGAGTTGCAAACAAACTAGAAGGCTGATACAGACCACCTCTAAAGGTGATTCTCAATTGGTACAGAAAAGGGGGGATAAACCACAGGAAGCTTGGCCTCCTCTAAGGTGGTTCCCAACTGCTACAGAAAAGGGGGACACCACAGGATATTTGGTCTTGCTCTTAGGAAAGAGGACAGACCTCCTCTTTCTTGGAAGAACTGTGAAGAAAATATAGCTATTTAGGGAAATGCAGTAAATGTAGATGCTCAAATAGATTCAGTGTTGCAGTACTGACTCTTGGGATTCCTGTCTGCAGAAACTTAACTGACCTGAATATACCAGAACTCTTACCTTCCTCCTTCATGTCTGGCAGACTGCCTCCCCTACAAAAGTCAAGGCATCAGTGATATAAAGGGAAGTCAAACACCATCTTCATTGTCTTTCTTGGCCCAGCAGGTCCAAAAAATTCACTTCGGAACTAGAGCACGAACCATCCCAGGTGGAAGAGCACAACCAGAAGAACCCTCAAGCTTTCACATCCAGATTGCGGTTTACCTTTTAGAATAAGGATGACCAACTTGGAGGGAGACTGGGAAATAAGAAGAGGGATTGAGTCTGGGGTATCCACTCCAAACCAAAAATGTAACACAGGAGGAGAGGAAGAAGAGGGAGGGAGGGAGGGAATTGGTATTGCAACACTGAATCTAGTCAAACAACTCACTTAAGTTCCTACCAGAGTGTACCATATTTTTAGCGATTCACTGTTGCAGCAATGATTCTTGGGATGACTCACAAAGCTTAGGGAAAGACAGTAGTTAGCCTGTTGCAGAGGTAGGGGAGACACAGCCCTGAAAAAAATGGATGTGGAAAATCAAGCCTTAGTTCTAGGAATGTTGATTCCTTGCATTAGGTATAAAGCCTGGCAAGACAGTAGACAGATGACCAGGTAGCTACTTCCAAAAATGCCTGTGTACTGAATGCCCTTATCTGGTAGTGGTTTATCATAATGACTATAAGAAAAGGCAATGTATTGTGATATCTATTTGGGTAGGGTTTGCTTATTGACTTTTTCTTTTTACCTTTTGCAAAAGCAATAAAGAGATGACCAGACCTCCTACACTGCTTTGTTATGTCCAAATAGAATCACAACTGACTGTACACATCTAGAAATTCTAAAATTTTATCTAAAATGTCATCCCCTTGTTTTGAGGACAGGGAAGACACAAGTAAGTGAAAGGGTTGGTTTAATGACACATTTGCAACCACTTCTGGCATGAAAGAGGAGGCAACCCTGTCCTTGTCAAACATTAGAAGGTGACCCCCCCCCCTGCACTTCAGAGCTTGCAATTATGAAATCCATTTTGCAGATGTCAAAACTGCCAAACAGGTAGTCTTCCAAGACAAAAAAAATCACTAAGGTGGAAGCAGCTGTATCAAGGGACAGGGGCAGTGTACAGGAAACTTTTATGGTATAAAATTAAGATCCCACAATGTAGCAATCTCTTCCAGGTGGCCTTGTATGCAATATCACTTTCAGGAACCGTTTTACAGGGAGAAAGAAAAAAGTGAGGGAGTCTAAAAGGCAGACAGGTAGGGATGGCTCAACTATGAACTTTCAAAGAAGCGCAAGACACTTTGCTTTACAAAGGTCTGACAGGTGGGTAAGAAGTAGACACTTCTGCTGATATATCTTATCCACTGCCATGACATCAAATGGAAGAGATTTCTGCTTTGCTATATTAGACCTTGTAGTGCTGGGCTTATTGGCCTCCCTTAACATGTACATCATATCCTCATATCCCCATAGAACACGTCTGGAAGGGATGAGAGCTAGATTATGTACACTCGTCAGCATTACTGTCTGCAAGCTTGGGTGGATGTTTGACTCTCTGTTCCAGGCTAGGAGGTCGAAATACTGTGACAGCATAATTAGTTCTTCCCTCACTAGATTCATCAGGAGGAAGAATCAATGCTGCCCAGGTCAAACTTGTACTATCAGCAGCATTTTTGGCCTCTACACCATGATCTTTTTTAGCACCTTTGGGGTCAAGGCAATGGGAAGGGAAGTATACTAATACATGCCTGCTTAGGAAATGGAGACTGCATTTCTTATGCAGGTCAATCATTTGGGTATTCTGGTGCAATATTTGTCTGTCCCTTTTCTGCAGAAGCAAAGCAAAAAAAAATCTATTTCTGGCACATCCAACTTGTAGACTAAATCCAAGAACATTCCTCTTTTTAACATCCGTTTGTTGGGATCTAGATGAGTTCTGTTCAGATGGTCAATACATGCTTTCTGTGATGTAATGAACAGTACAAAGGGGAGGGTCAGACCCTCCTGAGCCAGTTCCCACACACTTCCATTGTACTGTTCCACTAGGATAAGAAAAGTACAGTTGTGCAAGTAAACTTACCATAATCATATATGTTTGAGTAAGATCAATATTGCTGTACTGATTTCTTGGGTCTTCCTGCCATGCAGAAGCCTGCACCTGGCCAGATTTCCAGAGTCTTTGCGCCCTTAAGCTGATGGAGGATTAAAGACAGACGTCTGGATGTCAGGGTATAAGAAGGGTGTCTGTTGGCTCCATCTTCTGGTCTTTTTCAGCAGTGAACAAGCAGTCTGATGCCCGAGGACAACACAACCTCCCCAGCTGTCTGAATTTGACTGAGGAGGAGGAAGATCATAGGAAGGCAGAGAGGGGATGATGGAGATAAAGGAAAGAATAGTTGTGTAAAATCTTACCATAACCATAGATGTCCTTCTCTTCCATGTTGCAGTATTCTTGGTGTGGGATTTTCCGCCTCAGGTGACCCGTACATCGGCTCCTATACAAAAGTTTCAGCTTGGCTGTTGTAGGTGTGTGGGACGTCACACGTAGGGTCATAAACCAGGGACCTTAAATGGGACGTCTGCACGCACAGACCTAAGAACTTGAAAGCCCAGCTGGAGTAGAGTTGCCAGTGATGTCAGTCATAGGGTCAAGGAGCCATAATTTAGTTAAATTGGTCACAGGGTAGGGTATAACCCCCAAGAGACCTAAGACAGATCAGTAATGAGTGGGAAAAAGGATAAGGGGGGTTGGGTGAGTGGGAAGGAATACTGCAACATGGAAGAGAAGGACATCTATGATTATGGTAAGATTTTACACAACTATTCTATGTCCTTATATTCCTATGTTGCAGTATTCTTGGTGTGGGAGAGCACCACAGCTTAGTTGGAAGGAAAGGAGGAGGAAGAAGAGGCCGATTCCACAAAGCCCAGCAGGATTGCTTTGGCAAATCCTGCACGTGCTCTGGAGACATTGTCTAACGGAGTGTTTGGTGAAAGTGTGAATGGCTGGCCATGTGGCTGCTTCTAATATGGAAGCAGTGTCCAGGCCTTTTAAGAAGGCACTGGAGGCTGGCACTGTCCTGGTGGAGTGAGCTTCAACTCCCTGGGGGAGTTTTTTGCCATGGTGTGAATAACATAGGCAAATAGCTTTTCTAATCCAACATGTGATGGTTTGTTTGGAGACTGCCTTGCCCAGGGCCCTGGGGTGAAAGGAAACAAAGAGCTGATTGGATTTTCTTATGGATTTTGTTTTGTCTAGGTAAAATCTTAGCTGTCTGTGTACATCTAGGGAATCGAGTATTCTCTCACTTTCATCGGTAGGCAAGGGGTAGAAGGTGGACAGATGAATAGATTAGTTTAAGGACAGATCATTGAAAACCTTTCAGCATAAAGGAAGGGTTGGTTCTTAGTGTTACCCTGCTCTTACGGACGGTAGTGTATGGATGGCAGGTCATTAGGCCCTGCAATTCAGACACCACCTGGCTGAACTTATGGCCACTAGCAGGACTGTCTTCCATGTGCACATTTGCAGAGTAGCTGTGCTAGCACTTTCAAATGGAGACTGGGTTAGTTTGTCCAGGATGAAGTTCAGGTCCCATGGAGGTGGGATGGGTTTTCTTGGTGGTCTGATGTGTAAGATCCCTTTTAGGAATAGCTTCACATAAAGCCTGGCTAGTAGGGGAGGGTCTAGTGGCAGGCACGCTGAGACTGCTGAAAGATCACTGAAAAGTAAGAGAGTCCCCCCTTTACTAGTTAACACACATAGGCAAGCACTAGGGGGGGATTTGTGATACATGGAGCCATGCCCTTGTCCAGACACCATCTTGAAAATCTCTCCCATTTAGCTAAGTATGATTTTCTTATAGTTGGTTTCCTGGCCTCCCTCAAGACTGAAAGCACATCCTCTGAGTAGTGGTGCCTGAAGGGAATTAGAAGTTTATCACCCACTTTGGCAGTGACATCATCTGCAAGTGTGGGTGGATGAGGGTTCCCTTTTGTTGTCAGAAGGTCCACCTTGTGGGGTAACTTGTGGTGACTGCTCTTGACTAGTTTGAGAAGTAGGGGTACAAGTGCTGCCTTGGCCAGTAGGGGGTCACAAACAAGATTTTTGGTTTGTCTCTCCTGATTTTCAGGAGGTCTTTTTGAATTAATGGGAAGGGAGGAAAGGCATATAGAAACCTTCCCTTCCATGAAATGCTAAATGCGTCTACTCTCCAAGCTAATGGGGAGTAGGTCATGGAGCAGAAGGTCTACAGTTGTCTGTTGTGGGGGGAGGCAAACAAATGTACTTGAGGTGGGCTCCACCGGTGGACTATTATCTAGAAATACATTCCTGTCCAGCATCCATTCATGACTTGGGGAGGATGTCCTGCTGAGAAGGTCTGCTTGTTTGTTGTCCTGTTAGGGGATGTAGAATACCTGCAAGGACAAGTTGTGTTGTGAGCCTAGGTCCCACATTAGTAAGGTTAGTCTGCAAAGGTGGTACGTGTTTGTCCCTCTCTGCTTGTTGAGGTACCAGATAACTGTGGTGTTGTCTGTTATTATTTGGAGAACATCTGGTTATAGGAGTGGAAGGAAGGCTTTCAGTTCCAGCAGGACTGCTGTCACATTTCCCTCACGTTGATGTGTTTGTTCTTTAAGGAAGGGTGCCACCACTTTGCATGAACCCTGTAGTTTGCCATTGTGGCTCCCCATCCTAAGTCTGAAGTATCTGTATGCATGAACTGGTTTGGCAGAGGTAGCTGCAGCGGAAGGCCCAGATTCAGCTGAACTTGCTGAATCCACCATTTTAATTCTGACTGAAGGCAGGGCAGGAGAATGATTTCTTGCTCTAGAGGATGTTGGTGCTGTGACCATACATTTGTTTTCTGGCTAGTGGTAAGCATGAGGATGGTGGCTGCCATTAGACCCATGGTCCGTAGGAATTGCCTTGCAGTTATTTGCTGAAATGGGAGGTCAGGGAGCTAACCTTGTCCTGGGGAAGAAAGCCTTTCATTATGTCAGTTTTGATCCTCCAACCTACAAATATTTTGTCTTGTTCTGGGGCCGAGGAGGATTTTGGGAGGTTGAGGGTGAAGCCCAATCTTTGCAGTAGGCCCATGGTGAACTCTAGATGGATTAACAGGGTTTCATTGCAGTCTGCCAGGATCAGGATATCGTCCAGGTAGGGGTAAATCTGGATCCTTTGTGTTCTGTAATAGGGGATGGGAGGGTGGCCTAATGGTTAAGGTGTTTGCCTTACAAACACAAGGTGCCGGGTTTGAGTCTCACAAGGGATAATTGGCTAGGCTTACAATGGCTCGCAGGGGCAGTTAGCCTAGTACTTAACCTATGAACCTAATTGTGTTTCCCTGTTGTCTCTTTTTTGGCTTTACCAAAAAGGCTCATCCAGACTCTGCTACACTTTGCTGTGAAGGAAAGGTTAGTTTGCTTTTATTTTTTGTATTTTTGTATTACTTTGCCTTTCTATATTTTGAATACAGTGGTTTGTTTTCTTTACCTTGTGTTTTACTTGCATTCTGCTTTTAACAGCATATTAAAACTTCAAAAGAGACCACAGCTCTCTCCCTCTCTTCTGAGTCAGGCAGAATTTTTTTCCCGCCCTCCCACCCAGTTACAGTTGTCTTGTTAAATACCACTGTCTTTCTAGTTGCCTGCCTCTTATGTTAATCTGACCATATATCTCATTTCCTCTCTACTTTCAATGGCTTGTGTGAGTAATCACAAAATCATCATTTTTGAAATCCCTCCCCTTCAACTATTTAAATTTATTGGCCATCCTACTGTATTCCATAGTATCAGAAAACAAAAGTGACCACCCCTTTCAATCCATCTTGCTGTTTTAAAAATAGTAACTCTCCACTAAACCTTAACTTTTTAAACAGGTAAAACTCAAGTTACCTACTTTCACATCTAACTTTTCTAGTGCACACTGCAGTGTGCATTTATTTTTCATCTTACCTTTAAGCATCCCTGTGACTAGCACTTTCTCTAATACCTGCCGGAAAGCACTAGGAAGCCTTAAACTGATACAATGACTCAACTCTCTGTTAATAAGGAGAAATTAATAGTAGGCACTAAACAGCCTATAATTGCAAAGTACCTTGCTAAGGTAAGGGAAAACAGCTCCTATACTTTACGAAAAGAAAAAAAAAAAAAAGAAGCACCAAACCAGGCATGTGCAAGGGTCATCTTCCGGTGATTTCTCCTGTCCACCTGGTGAATCTGGGCATACTGGGGCAATGCAGCAATTGCCTCATGTACACAAACAACCCTCTCCTCCTACCACCCAACACTACAACCTGTGTGAAATGCACTTACATAGCCAAAATGGAAGCAAAGCTCTCTCCACCCAAGATTGTGCTAGACAGTCAAGAGGAGAAGGTTAACACCCACACTACACCTCAAGCAACACACAGACCTTCTAAACCCACACCACCAACACCCATATATAGCAACATTAAATCCACACATGCAGAGGCCCTTAACTGTAACCTGCCCAAGCAACAAGGACATCTGAAGCTGAAACGCAAACACACACCAATCACAACCAAAGTGTCACATAGTTCACAACACCAGTGTGCCACCCAGCAACAGCCTCTAAGGCAAGACAATGTACCTAACACTTTAGTCATAGGTGACTATAGTCCGGCACACTGATGTCCCTCTCACCAGGTTGAACAAGGAGAAAATTACAGTCAGCTGCCTGGCGGGTGCCAGGATCCACCACATAACGCATGCACTCAAGTCACTCCACAACAAGTACAAATATGACTGTGTCACTGTCCATGCTGGAGTGAATGACTCGAGACGTACCTCCCTGGACTACATGAAAAGAGACATGGAAGAGCTCTCGGATCATGTGGCCCAGGCAGGTATGACCCTAGACCTGAGTAGCATCCTCCCTTTGCCCAGAATGATACCACAATATAAGGACAAAATGATTGACTTCAACAATTGGCTAAGCTTCTGGTGTCATTTAAAGGGGATCCAGTATCTGTCTGCCTGGAATGACATGATTGACAGACCACGATGCTTTGCCAGAGATGGTCTGCACCTGTCGCCCCTGGGATTCAGGTTACTGGCTAAGGCTCTTGCCACCCCTATAATGCCTTTTTTAGGCAAAGTTCAAAGGACAAAACCACCACCGTAACAGGTACAAGCATGCAAAATCTGAAGGTAATGCTACTCAATGCTAGACGTCTAAACCTCAAAATGCACTCTCTCAAGGTACTCCTAAAAATGGAGAACATCGATATCTGTGCAGTAACTGAGAACTGGTTCAAGGCTCCAGAGAGCACCCCTGCAATACCAGGCCACAACTCTTACCACACTTTTCGGCCACCAAACCAGGACCAAAACACTAAAGGTGGAGGAGTGTCAATATTCACCAAGGATATTCACACCACCAGGCTAGTTGCCCAACGCAATGTGTCTGAAATTCTCCAGGTGCAACTAACACTAGGTAAGACTGCAATCCAAATTGTAGCTTGCTACAGATCCCCACCATACCCCAAGATTCTCACTACACCTTTCTAAACATACTGGAAAATATTAAGATAGAACCAAACACCCTAATACTGGGTGATTTTAACTACCCTGCCATTAACTGGGAAAACTACTCGTGTACCAACACCTTTGCTAGCGGTTCTTGGAATTCATAAATTCCAACGCCTTGGATCAACTAATCCATAGTCCCACCAGGGGCTCCAATATCCTAGACCTGGTCATTACCAACATGGGAAATCGATGCTCCACACCTATGGTCACCCCCTCGTTAGTCAGGTCTGACCATAAGCTAATCACCCTTAACATCCACATCCCACCCCCACACCCCAGTAAGGAAACCTCCATAAAAAACGTCTCCAAAGCCAACTTCATGCTATTCAAGTCAGAAGTGACAAACTTCATGACACCCATGCAGACGGTAACTGAAAGTTCAACTGCTAAATCCTACACTAAGGCACTGTACGAGCACATCCACTCATGCATGAATCGTGCCATCCCAAACAGAACCAAGATGCTCTCATCCAAAAAAAGGAAGTCAATCTGGTGGTCCCCTCCCATAAACAAACTTTACAACAAAAGGAAGAAACTGTTGCAGAAAAGAGGAAAATCCCAGGATGCAAAAAACTCCCTTGCCAGCCTCAGTAAGAAACTGAGATCCCTCATAAAATCCTCCAAAGCTAGTTACGAAAATAAAATTGCCAAAGATTCCAAAGACAACCAACAAGACATTCTATAACTATGTCAAGAATCTAAAAGGCAATGCTCAGATCAGCTCTGAGCTAAAACAGAATGACATTAAATATACTGATCCCAAGGATATTGCCAATATCCTGGCAGATCGATTCAGTGCCAATTTAACCCCCTAAATTGCCCATCTCAGTACCAAAAGATTGCCAAATTCCGGTAATAACAGCCACACAGGTAAAAAAAACGCAGTCTCCAAAACTAAGAATACAGCATCCATGGGACCAGATGACATCCCGGGCTGTGTACTACATGAACTACAATATGAACTGGCACCTCACCCAAGTGTCATGTTGAATCATAGCCTCACCTCAGGTTTCGTGCCCACTGAGTGGCGCAGAGCTACAGTTATCCCACTCCACAAGGGGGGATCCACCTTGGATCCCGAAAAATACCGTCCCATCAGTCTAACAAGCCTTATCTGCAAGGCCATGGAGCGTATTATCATGGAACTTATAAACAACGACATTGGCAACCTTCAAAAACTGGACCCCACCCAGTTTGGGTTCATGAAGGGCTGATCTTGTCTCCTGAAACTGACGGACTTCTTCGAATCAGTCTCCAGAGCCATGGACAAGGGTAAGGTGGTCCACACAGCATATCTAGACGTTGCCAAGGCCTTTGACACCATCCCCCACTCTGGAATCATAGATAAACTTACTAAGCTGGGCATTAATCCCTACGTCACCCAATGGGTTGCTAACTGGCTTACTGATGGAACCCACACTGTAAAAGTAGCCGACTCCAAATCCAGCTCCAGACAAGTGACAAGTAGAGTACCTCAGGGTTCAGTCCTGGGACTGCTCTTGTTTGGCATCTACTTCTCTGAAGTACAGGCCAACACTAAAGGACTCTGGCTAACCAAGTTCGCAGATGACTGCAAACTGGGAGCCATTATTGAATCCCCAAATGATGTGGATACTCTACAAAAGGGCCTTACAGAAACAGATGTTTGGTGCCAGAGCCATGGGCTCAAGCTCAATGCCAAGAAATGTATAGTTATCCCCTTTGGGAAAAAACATGTATCTGTGAATTACCATATAGGTGGCAGTACACTAAACACCGAAAGTGTGATAAGAGACTTAGGGACACAGGTGGACAGTGGTCTCACCTTTGATAACCACATCGCCCCAACAGTCAGGAAATCCTTCTATGTGGCACACCTCATCACTAAGGACTTTTCATCCAGAAAAAAGGAGGTCATTGTCCCACTGTACTCATCCCTCATTAGACCCATTATAGAATACAACGCCCTGTTTGGTATGTACCTCTCAAGACATCTGCAACAACTGGAAAGGCCGCAGAAATACCTCACTAAAAGAATCACAGGCCTAAAGCAGATGCCCTACGCTGACCGCCTAAAAAAACTCCAGCTATACTCTGTTGCATATCGTCTACTCAGAGGCGATCTCTGCTTAACATACAAGGCCATGTCAAACCCAGAGCTGTTGGACATGCTACACTTAAAGAAATCCCAATCCGTCAGAGCCACATGCTCCAGGGATCTAAAAGTACAGTTTTGTACCTACCATAAATGTAGATGTTCGAGTGCTAATTAAGCTGCAGTCATAACAGATGGGTTTTCCTGCCATCAGGCGGGTCCTCGGTCGGCCGAATTCCAAAGTCTAGGTCCGGCGTCGGATGTCGTCGCTTCTTCCCTGACGTCAGTGCGACAGGGGTATAAAAGAACCAGCCGACGCCATTTTCTTCAGTTTTTCTTGCCCCAGATGTCAGGTGCCCCCAGAAGGAAGGCAATACATAAATTTATGTAATAATGCAATGCAGTATAATCAAAAAACAGTAGTTGCAAGCAAATACACCATAAAAGAATACCCCAATCAGGTTGTATGAGGAGGTGTTAGCCATTAGGCCTGTCCCAGAGGGGAAGGAGGGAGGGAAACCTGGACTGCAGCTGTATTAGCACTTTAACATCTACATTTATGGTAGGTACAAAACTGTACTATGTTCATCGTGCATACAACTGCAGTCATAACAGATGGGTAGAATACCAAAGCTAAAAAAGGGGTTGTAGGCACTAGGTGGAACTAGGAGGAGCCAGGATGCCCTGCAAAACTGTAGTGGCAAAGCCTGCTCTAGATTTGGAGTATAATGGTAGGTGATAGTGCTTGGAGAAAGTATGTACAGAACTCCAAGTGGCAGCTTCCAAAATATCTTTGGTAGGAACCCCCCTGAGGAAAGCTGCAGAGGTAGCTGTGGCCCTTGTGGAGTGAGATCTGATGCCTGCAGGTACAGTTTTACCATGAAAAGAGTAACAAAAGCGTATGCAGTGGGCTATTCCTTTTTGAGATTGTCTGTTTGGAAATAGGCTTCCCTTGAGCTCCTGTAGCATAGGACACAGAGTTGCTCTGATTTTCTGAAAGGCTTTGTTCTGTCCAAATAATAACATAGCTGTCTGTGAATGTCCAAGGAATGTAGTAGTCTCTCCC
This sequence comes from Protopterus annectens, assembly GCF_019279795.1. Taxonomy (NCBI): domain Eukaryota; kingdom Metazoa; phylum Chordata; order Ceratodontiformes; family Protopteridae; genus Protopterus; species Protopterus annectens. The sequence goes on along the minus strand of NC_056740.1, from coordinate 252,176,566 downwards.
CTTTGTTTTGAGGATTGGGGTAAAAGGTAGGTAAGTGGATAGCCTGATTCAAGGCTACCCTGGATACTACCTTTGGCATAAAGGAAGGATTGGTTCGTAAGGAAACTCTATCCTGATGGAAAATGATGAAAGGCTGCACAGCCATGAGGGCTTGTAGTTCCGAAACCCTGCGAGCTGAGGTGATAGCCAGCAGGAAGGCTGTTTTCCAGGACAAATATTGCAGTTCTGTTGAAGCAGCTGGCTCAAAAGGAGGCAAAGTCAGTTTTTCTAGAATGAAATTGAGGTCCCAAGCAGGTACTGGTTGTTTCCTTGGGGGTTTTATATTCTTAGCCCCTCTGAGGAACTGTCTTAAGAGGGGGTGAGAGAATAAAGGAGGATCAGTGTTGTATTCTGCAGAAATGGCTGAGGCATGGATTTTGATGGAGGAGAATGAAAGTCCTCTGCTTAGCATCTCAGCTAGGTACTGTAAAATTTGAGGTAAATTCACTATTCCAGGATTCTGGCCCTTTTTCTCATTCCAGGCACAAAACCGTTTCCATTTTGTGGAGTAGGCTTTTCTAGTAGAATGTCTTCTGGCCTCCAAAATGACATCCTGCACCTCCTTGGAGAGTAGGGTCTGTTGTGATTTTAAGGAATCTTCCATGCGGCTAGACTGAGTGTTTTCAGCTGACTGTGAAGAGTTTTGAAGTTGTGCTGAGTCAGTAGAAGAGGCATTAGAGGCAGGATCCATGGTGGGGAATGCGTCAGGCTCCTCAGGAGTGGGTACCAGTGTTGTCTTGGCCAGTCTGGAGCAATGAGAATCATCGTTGGTCTGTCTGCTCTGGTTTTTAATAGAACTTTGGGCAGCAGAGGAAGAGGTGGAAAGGCATAAACTGTCATTGTTGTCCAACTGAAAGAGAGTGCGTCCACTTTCCAGGCCTGTGGATGAAAGGTCCTTGAGCAGAATTTTGCCAATTGGTGATTTCTGTGGGAGGCAAAGAGATCTATGTCTGGCCTTCACCATGCTTGAATTATCTTTGAAAAAACTTGAGGATGCAACTTCTATTCGTGTGGATCTGTCATATTTCTGCTTAGGTTGTCTGCCAGCGTGTTTTCCTTGCCCGGCAGGAACTGTGCTTGAAGCTCGATTTGTAATTCCAGGGCCCTGTTCCAAAGAGACATGGCTAGCCTGCATAGGGGGTATGAATGGGTTCCTCCCAGTTTGTTTATGTACCACATTACTGTGGTGTTGTCTGTCCTTATCAATAGCTGGCCTGGATGCAGTAGGTCTTTGAAAGCTATAATAGCATTTATTACTGCTAGCATTTCCTTTTGATTGATGCGTAGGTGCTTTTCTTTTTGGGACCGTTTGCCCTGAATGCACCGATCTGTCATGTGCGCCCCCCAGGCATAATCCGAGGCGTCTGTTGTGATGACTTGATTTGCTTGAGGCTTGCAGAATGGGAGACCTGTTTTTCTTTGGCATGCTTGAGCCCACCACAGAAATTCCTTTTGAAGACATGGAATCAGTGGTATTATTGTTTCCAAACTGTGGCTGTGTTGTGACCATAGGTTTTTTAGGTACCATTGAAGTTTCCTCATATGCAGCTTTGCACATGGGATTAGTAGGATGCAAGATGCCATGAATCCCAGAGCCTGCAGGATTTTCCTTGCATTCAGCCTGGTGAAAGTTGCCAGTTTTCTGAAGTATTGAGTTAGTTGCCCTTGTTTCTCTGGCGTGAGGTAGGCCATCTGGGTGTTTGTATCCAAGTTGGCACCCAGGAAAATTATTGTTTGAGAGGGTATTAGCCTTGATTTCTTTTTGTTGACTGTGTATCCCAGCGAATTCAACAACATTATTACAAATGCCAGGTGTTTCAGAAGTATGTGCTTGCTGTCCGCTTGGATCAGGCAGTCGTCCAAATATGGGTATATTTGTATCCCTTGAAGTCTGCAGTAGGCAATTACTGATGCCAGGCATTTCATGAACACTCTGGGCGCAGTAGATAAGCCAAAGGGCAATGCAGAGAATTGATAATGTGTTGAACCTGCAAGAAATCTGAGGTATCTTCTGCAATCTTGTCTGATTGGGACATGCAGGTATGCCTCCTTGAGGTCCAATGTTACCAGCCAAGACTCCTTGCCCAGCATGGGAAGAAGCTGCTGTAATGTGAGCATCTTGAATTTTGACACGAGTAAAAATGTGTTTAGGATGGATAGGTCCAAAATAGGTCTCCAATCTTTGCCCTTCCTGGGTACCAGGAATAGTCTGGAATAAAAACCTTGACCCTGTTCTTGTGCAGGTACCTCTTGAATAGCTTTCATGTCCATGAGATCTGAAATTTGTTTTTGTGCCTCTGCCCTTTGATTGTGTGGCAGGTTTGGCATGCCTCTCATTTTTGGAAGGGTGTGAAAGTGGAATCTGTAGCCTCTGTCTATAATGTCCAGGATCCATTTGTCTTTTGTGATATGCCAATTTTTCGAAAATAATGCCAGTTTTCCGCCTAAAGGTGCTGCCATTTGAGCCTTGCTTGGCATGCAAAGGGGAAAGTCATTGGTTCTGCTTTCTGAATGGCTGTGAACTATCCTCACCACCTCTTTGTGTAGGTGCTTGCCATTGTCTGCCTCTAAACGATCCCTGAGATTGCCTTCTACCCCTTGGGTGCCTGTATCTACCTCTTTGGGGTCTGTCCGTGGCTGGAAAGGACCAATTTTTTGAAGGCCAATTTCTACTGAAACGTGGAGGTTGTACCTGTAGGAAATCTTTCACTGTTTGCATTGATTTTGCCTTTTCCTCCATTTTCTTTAATACCTCCTCAGCTTTAACACCAAACAATACATCTTTTTGCAGAGATGCATCCAGTAATTTTGCTTTAACATGATCCGGTAAGGTTTGCTCTTTGAGCCAAGCATGTCTACGTATGACTGATCCTGTAACAGCAGCTCTACATGAGGCCTCTAAAGCATCAAAACCACATTGCAAGGTATGTTTACCCACTTGTTCTGCACTATGTAACAAATCCTGCAACTCCTTCAAGTCTGGTTGTTCAGGTTGTGATATTTTGCTATTCAACTGTGATAACAGAAACTGTTGGTACTTTAACATATGGAACTGACAGTTTAATGCCCTCATGGTTAAGGTGGCCAAGGTGTATACCTTCTTCCCCCACCTTTCTAAAGCTCTGGAATCTCTCTCTGAAGGTAACGGATTTTTAGCAGTGGAGGCCTTAATTCCCTTGGGACCCTGTGAAATAGTTTCTGGGTCAGCCGCATGGCTTTTGTATAGAAATTGGTGTGAATCAGGAACCTGGTAATACCTGTCAGGCTTGACTGGAGCTGGAGATAAAGAATCTGGGTTAAGGCAGGCCTCCGAATACACATCATCTAGTATGTCTAAGACAGGAGGTATAGCCAGAGGCCTGTGCTTAGGGAGCAAGAGGAAATCCCTAAGCCTTTTCTTGGAGACTGAGTACTCTTGGCCTTCCCAGTGGAAGTGTTCCCTCAAGGTATGTAAGGTTTCCCCAAAAGAATAATCCTCAGGGGGGGAGACAGAGGGAATGGACTCCTCTGCATCCGAATCTTCAAAAGAGGAGTATGAATGTTCCTGGTCTTCAGAATGTTCTGAAATAATGGAGGCCTGGTCCGAGGAAGGGGATTCTTCCTCCACTCTGGGCCTTTTGTCCGGGGGGGGGGGGGTTGAGAACCCCTGATAAGAGTAATCAAATCCTCAGCCATTTTGAGCATCTGCTTTTTAGGCATGGGGCCTTGAGAGGGGCCCTGTGGAGCCTGTCTTTTAGTATGCATGGCTGCTTTAGACTTAGTGAAAGCCTTGTTTCGTTTTGACTGGTGTAGACTTGGGTGTCTGCCTGGATTCAGATGCCTTGCTAAGGGTAGCGGTGTCGGTAGGAGGAATCCCAGTTGGAGGCCCGGCTGTGTCTGGTTCCCCCTCGAGCTCGGCGGTAGCTAATGTTTGGGTTAGCTCCAGGGACGTGCTTGTCATCAACTGCAAAGCGGCTTCCTTAAAAGTTACCGTAGAAGTTGATGGATCTGTTGGATGTCCCTCAACTCCTAATGCGGTAGCTGACGTGGTGTCTGAAAAGTGGAGCGGCAGTGGAAGAGGGCCTAGGAATCTTGGCCTTCTTTTGCAGAGGTTCAGTCGGGGCTTCCAAGATGGGATCCATCCTGAGTGCTAATTTTTTTTAAGTCGCTGGTTTTCTAAGTAGAGATTAAGTGCAGCCAGATGGCTGCGTAGGGTTTTAGGAATGAAAGATTGGCAGATAGAGCAAGTGTTGTGAACGTACTCCCAGCCTAAGCAAAAAATGCAGCAGTCGTGTGTGCGTCGATGGGGTATCTGGTGCCCGCACTGGCATTTGCCCTTTTTTGCTGACATTGGCTAAAGATTACTACAACAAACCAAGCTTTAGCTACAGAGTAAAGAAGAAAACCCCAATTGGGTACTTAGTTTTAAGACGTCTTGCGGAGAAGGACATGATGTGACTGTCCTCTGTGGCTGAAACATTCTGAGGACTGTGCGTGCAGACATCACATTTAAAGGTCCCTGGTTTATGGCCCAACTACAACAGCCAAGCTGCAACTTTTGTATAGGAGCCGACGTACAGGTCGCCTGAAGCAGAAAATCCCACACCAAGCATACTGCAACATACAAAGAGAAGGACATCTACTTGTACAGAATTCCTCTAACCCTTACACCCAGCAAAGGGGTTGGAGGGTGGGACTAAATACCGCAACACTGATATATTCAAACATCTACAATTATGACAGAGCTCCACATGACTGACTCCAGTCAGGCCTGGGTAGGGATTCCTTTGTGGAAAGCAGTGGTAGTTATCCCATGCCTGGTGGAGTCGGGTTTAATATGCCCAGGTAACTTTTCCATGGTGGCAATAACAGAACTTAATGCAATTGTCTATCCATTTGGAAATGGTTTGCTTGGAGACAGGTCTGCCCTGTTTACCATCTGCGAAAGCCACCAGTAATTGCTCTATTCTTTTATGGGGTTTTGTCCTGTCCAGAAAGTACCCTATTTGCCTGTGCACACCCAGGGAATGAAGGACTTGCTCTGCCCTGTTCTGTGGATTTGTGAAGACTGGCAGAATGGATAGCCTGGTTTAGGGTAAGTTCTGATACCACTTTAGATATAAAAAAGATGTGTTTCTTCTAAGGGTCACCCTATCCATGTAAAAGGCTCTTTACACATGAGGGCTTGTAGTTCTGAGACTCTCCTTACTGATGTGACAGCTATAAGGAAAGTGGTCTTCCAAATGAGCATCTTTAGAGAGGGAGGCGACAGCCCTGAAAAAGACCAATGCTAGGTAAATAAAAATCTCACCATAGCAATTAAAATATGTACAGAGCACCCAGTTTCTGCTTCTTCTGGAATACACCACTTTCTAAAAAGCCACCGAAGTGTGCCTTGACCTTGCCTGAATTGCCTTGTTTTGGGGGTATAACAAAAGGAAATAGCATGTGACAACTATTTGGAAACAACAGCAAAACCTCCAAAATGAAATGGAATGAAGAAAAAAACAACTAAATCCAAATCCAAGTTTATTGCACTTAGTTCCTCGGCCCAACACAGCCTTCAAGGAGCAACAAATTAAATAAAACTTTCTGAATGTATGTATGTATATATATATATATATATATATATATATATATATATATATATATATACACACACACACATACAACAATCGATCAATAAAACAATTAACCGTTAAATAATTAACTAAAGCAGATATTTCCAATTAAGCTCATGATTCAATCCCCATGTAAAAAAGTGTTCTGTTTTAAAATCAAAACAACTTCTTTATATAACAGCACATTTTTTAATCCAAAAAAGAAAAAAGCACTAGAACACACAAAATCTTTTATTTAAAGATAGCAGGTTAAAACTTCACATGAAAGGTAAAACTTTCATCATCAAGGCTTCTTCAAGCAAATACATCTTAACGGTTGCAGTCATTACTTAAATAAATAATAAAATCACATGACAATTTCAAACTCTTTGGTGTAATTGGTGGAATGTGAGACTTCATTCGCAAAATCCATTTCATTTCCTCACTTTCTGTTAACATCTTCACATCACCTCCCCTCAGAGGTTTCTAAACCACTTTTAAAATCATAAATTTGAATACTTGTTGTTCTCCTCTATCCAAAATATGCTTACTTAATGCATTAGTTAGTAGCTTACGTTTAATGTCACCGAGATGGCCTGCTATACGTTCTTTAAACGTATTAGTCATGCCTACGTAATAACCATCACACTGTTCACACTTAGCCATATAGACTAAATTACTGGTATTACAATTGCCATAGGCTTAAACTATAAATTCACCTTTAGTCACAGAATGTCTTATTGATTTACCAGTATATAGATGTTTACAATAAACACAGTTCTTACATTTATATGTACCATGCTTATGTCCAAAACCAGTAAAAAAAAAACTCTCTGGTTGCTCCTTGTAACATAGTGTCTGTTTTAATATACTATTTCGTTTGTAACCAAATGCAGGTCCATCTGTGCCAATTTCTTGTAAACCTTGAACATCCTTTAAAATTTCCCAATGTTTCGGTACTATACTCAACTGCTGAAGTATTTGTATTATAAGTAAGCATACATCTAATCTTATTTTTTCTATGTTGTGTCCTTTCATTTCCTTGATGCCTATTACTAAAATATGGACTTATTTTATGTTTTAAATACTGCTGTTTAACCTCATGTGTTCTGTTTGCTGTTCTGCCTGAATATCCCCTTTCAATAAATTCCAAACTCATATTTTTTAGCTGATCATTCAACTTATCATATTGTGCATTTAACCTGACCACTTCTCTGCATCTGATTCGAAACAATATTTTCAAACAAAGGGGGGGGGGGGGGTGCATACTATTGCGATGTAAATTATTCCGCTTTGCTTCCTTCTTATACACTTCAGTATGTACTTTCAACACTTCCCTTCCTCATTAATAAAACATCCAAAAATGCAATTTGTTCCAGCGAATATTCATGTTTAAATTTCAAAAAGAGGTACTTTCATTCGCATATACCAAAAACTTTTAAAAAAGTTCATTTCCCTCCCATATTAAAAAAAGGTCTTCCACAAAATGCTTGTAAAACACAATGTGCTCCCTATATACATTAGATGTAGATAATATATATCTTTCCTCCCACACATACATAACTATGTCTGCATAGGTGTTAGCTACATCCTTTTGTTGACAATAGATTTTAGTGTCAAAAACACATTAGTTAATACTAATATGAACATCTCACATAGCATATTTATTTTCTGCGTATTATAGCCTGAAAATGTTTCATCATCTATGCCATGGCTCATGCGGTATGGAGGTAAAGAGTGAGTCAACGTCCATTGTTACAAAGTATGATTGATCTTTTAGGTGACCAGCTGACCAATTATAAAATTGTTTCAAAAAACTAGCTGTGTCTTTCAATATGGTGGTCATTTTCACTAAAACTATCCATAATTGCTGTTCCAAACATTTTGATATCGGTTCAGTGACCCACCCTCTTGATGACACAATGGGCCTCATTGACGGATCACTAACACTTTTATGTAACTTCGGTATGCCATAAATTATTGGCAGTTTAGGATTTTCAACAAAAAAGAAGTTATGTACTCACCATAACGTTCCATGTGAGTTGTTTATCGCCTTTATTCTCACTGATGGGTTCGGAGCCGATCCTCGGCTCCGACACGGCCGATAGCAAAGCTCAAGGTTTGCCAGTAGCTCGAGACCAAGCCCCTTATCCCACAATGCATTGCTGGAATTACCTCAGATCTTGTTTGCTGCGAGTATATATACCCTTTTATTTTTTTCTTTTTCTACAAGGGAGCACTTCCCAAAGGGGAAGAAGTACTGAATAACCAGGATGGTACTAGCTTCTAAGTCAACTGTCAGCCAGGAGGGGGAAGGAGGGAGGGATGTGAGAATCAAGGCAAGATAAACAACTCACATGGAACGTTATGGTGAGTACATAACTTCTTTATGTGAAGATGTTAAATCTCGCCGTTTATTCTCACTGATGGGTAGCGTCCCTAGCACCCGCAATCTTAGGTGGATCATGGAAGTACGTTTTTCAGTACAGTGGAACCAAAGGAAGACCTTTCCCTGTAAGCCTTATCTACTTTGTAATGCGTGATAAAGGTATGAGGTTAGACCAAGTGGCTGCAGCACAAATATTGTCAAGGGGCAATTTAGCTTGAAAGGCACAAGACATAGAAATAGCTCTGGTAGAATGAGCCTTAGTTTTGTGTGTCAATGGCATGCTCGTATTTGCATAAACAAAGGATATACAATCTGATAACCATTTAGATAAAGTTGTTTTAGCCACTGGATTACCTTTTCTGGCTTCTGAGAAGGATACAAAAAGTTGATCGGATTTTCTAATATCCTTAGTTCTGTCAAGATAAAATCTGAGCTGTCTGTGTACGAGTTTGTGCAGCATGTATTCCAATTAGTTACGAGTGGCTGGGAAAAAAGACTGGCAGCTCAATGACCTGATTGATATTGGATTCAGAACAGACTTTAGGCAAAAATGAGGGGTTTGTTCTGAGAGATACTCTATCAACATGGAAAATCATGTAAGGTGGTCTGACAGATAATGCTTGGAGTTCTGACACTCTGCGGGTAGAAGTAATGGCCACTAGAAAAACAGCTTTCCAGGATAAATATTTAAGATCACAAGAAGATGCTGGTTCAAAAGGGGGGAGAATAATTTGAGACAGCATAAAGTTCAAATTCCAGGGAGAATAAGGAATTTTGACAGGAGGTCTCATGTGAAGAACACCTTTAAGAAAAGTTTTAGATAACTTATGGCCCATAACATTTGAGCCACCGAATCCAAGGTGGAAATTTGAGATGGCAGCTAACTGGACTTGAACTGTAGCAGCTGCTGACCCTTCCTTAAAAATCTTTGTCAAGAATTCTAAAATGGATGATAGCGGTGCTCTGAAAGGGTTAATTTTCTGTGTTGGCCCAAATTGAGAACCTTTTCCACTTACTGCAGTATAATTTCCTGGTGGATGGCTTGTGAGAAGACAAGTGAATTTGTCTTGTATCTTCTGAAATTGAATGAAGCCTGGCAATTGGGGGAAGTGGATTAGCCAAGCAGTCAGTTTCAGGGACTTCAGGGAAGGATGGAGGTCCCCTGACGGGTGCGTCAGAAGGTCCGGAACTGGGCCCAGGATCCATGGATCTTCCAACAGGTGATGGTGGAGAAATGGGAACCAAATCTGTTGAGGCCAGTAGGGGGCTATGAGGATAACAGTCCTTCCCAGCGATTTCGCTTTCTGTAAAAATCTGGGTATCAATGGGAAGGGTGGGAATGCATAAAGGAAACCCACGGGCCAACTGTGTACGAGTGCATGTCTCGGGGGATGTCCCGGAGGTGGTATTAGGGCAAAGTAGCTTCTGCATTTTGAATTGATGTGGCTGGCAAAGAGGTCGCAGCAGGGCTGGCACCATTTGCGGAAAATCAACTCCGCAACCTGTTGTTTGAGACACCACTCGTGAGAGAGCAATATTGCCCTGCTTAGCTTGTCCGCTATCACGCTGGATTTCCCCGGGATGTGCGTCGCTAACAGAAAATGCTGGGATGACACAGCCCATTGCCAGACCCTGAGGGCTTCTCGACAAAGGGGGTAAGACTTGGTTCCACCTTGCTTGTTCAAGTACCAGACTACTGACATGTTGTCCGTCTGAATTGCAAGAGTTCCTAGAGGAAGAGAGTCCTGAAAGTACTGCAACACCAGAAGTACTGCTCTCAACTCCAGAGCATTGATATGCAGATGTGACTCTTGATCCGTCCATGTGCCTTGGGCAGTTTTTCCCTGAAAATGACCCCCCCCCACCCGATCAAGGAAGCGTCCGTGGTCACAGTGGCTACTGGGGGGGGGGGGGCAAAGGGTCTTCCAATTGTGACATGAAGAGACGTCAACCACCACCGAAGGTCTCTCTTGCAAGAATCTGTGATGAGAATCATGTGGTGCATCGGTACTTTCTGGTAAGACCACTGAGCAAAGAGGAGCCATTGAAGAATTCGCATATGCATCCTTGTGAGTGGTATAGCCAGGATTGCTGCCGCCATCAAACCTAGCACCTTCAAAACCTCTGCTGCTGTAGGTTTGTTCTTTGACACCAGTGAGCCGACGTGTTGGCGGAGAAGTGAGACTCTTTCGATTGGAAGACGTAGAGTGGTAGCTGAGGTATCTAACTCTGCTCCTATAAAAATGGTATGCTGCGATGGCGATAAGACAGACTTTTCGAAGTTGATTGTAATGCCTAATTGATGGCAGAGTGTATTGTGTTGCCTGAGTCAACTGATGCCTGGTGGTAGCGGTGAGGAGCCATTCGTCTAGGTATGGAAACACCTGGAATCCTAGATGCCTCAGGTGAGCCGTGACCACTGCCATGCATTTGGTGAACACTCTGGGGGCTGTAGTGAGACCAAAGGGGAAGGGCTTGGAACTGGTAATGATTGGCTCCCAGCTGGAAACACAAGTGATCTCTGGAGTGTCTGTTCATCTTTATGTGATAGCACGCGTCCTTGAGATCTATGGAGCACATCCAATCGCCTTTCCCTAGGAAGGGAAGAATGGACTGAAGCGTGACCATTCGGAACTTCTCTTTCTTTATGAACTGGTTGAGTCTGTTGAGGTCCAAGATAGGTCTCCAGTCCCCTGTTTTCTTTGGTACCAAAAAGAATCTTGAGTAAGTTCCAAAACCAACTTGGTCTGCTGGGACTGGTTGGATGACTTTTTCTAGCAATTTATGGACCTCTACGATTGCTTGTTCCCTGAGACTGGGTGGAACATCTGGGATTCTGTTTACAGGAATGGGAGGGTAGAGAACGGTATGAAATATCCTCTGGAAATGATGCTTTGTACCCATGTATCTGATGTTATGTTTAGCCAGGCTTCTGGGTACAAAGACAAGCGACCCCCAACTGCCTCCAGAGCCACACAGCCAGGCCTCCTTTCAGGGGCGCTGGTAGGGTTGACCAGAGAACTGACCCCTGTCACTCTGTTGCTGCGGACCCCCTCTGCCACAGGGGCGGCGTCTTCCGTTATAACCCCCTCCTCTGCCTCTAGAGGGGGTTTCTCCATGTGTGTCCTGAAAGGCTCCCTGTGCTTTTCAAAACCACATTTTCCCTCCCTTAGGGCCCTTGGGGTAGGGCCGAGTAGGGGTAGAAAAACGGACCCCAATGGCAGATAAGGTCTTGCCTTCCTGCTCACACCTGGTTAAAGTTTCCTTTACTTTAGGCCCAAACAGTGATGAGCCATCGAATGGGGTGTTGATAAAGGAAGACAAAGGGTTCCGCAAAGGAACAGTGATGCATCCAGGCTCGTTTTCGCAGAGCAATGCCCGAACTAGCAGCTCTATTCGAACCATAAGCTGCATAAGATATGAGAAGCATGGACGAGTTCACAACTGAGTTTAGGGTAGCGAGCTGTGTGTTGACTTTGTCGGCAACCCCTGCAGCTACCGTACCCTGGAGAGCATCTCCTAGCTCTTTCAGGAGATCTCTTTGTAGTCTTGTAAAATGGGTTAAGTAGTTCAGTGATCGCAGAGAAAAAGTCGTTGAACTAAACATGCATTTCCCATATCTATTCCTGATCCTAGAATCTCTGTTAGGAGGATGGATAGATGCGGATGTTTCAGACACTTCCTTTTTGGTGGCTGCAGCTACCACCATGGCATCAACAGGCACTCCCTTGGTCAAAAAGGGCTTGTCTACTGGGGCAGACATGAATTTATTTGGCTTGCGAGGGACAGGTTCCATGGCCTCCGGTGACTCCCACGCCTTACGAGAGATTAGTTCCATGAGCTCGTCGTAAGGCGGAGACACCCAAGAAGTGGAAGGTTGAGACCCAAAAGCCTTCAAGAGCACGGACTCGACCTCAGTAGGGGGTCTTGGACTGCCAATCACCCCTCTGAATAAGGATCTCTAATATCTCCGCAAAGGAGATATCCTCAGAGGGGGATTGAGGGGATCCTTCTGACTCATCCAAGTCCGTGTCAGATGTCAAAGACTCCTGTGGAGAGTCTAAGTGCCTCCTCTTGCATAGTCTCTTCCTGGGCACCTCCTCAGTGGGGGGATCTGGGGAGGTCTCAGAAGAGCAGGGGATGCCCTGTGGGGGTACTTGAGGCTCAGGGTCTACGCTTAGGGGGACTGGTAGATGAAGAAGCAGACACAGGAGCTTGAGGGGAGAGGGAAGGCCGAACTGATGCGGACATTGTCTTGGGAGACAGGACTCTCCTCATAGCATCGAAGGTGCCATGGCTTCAACGAGAAGGGGTAGATGGACCTGAAAGGACCATCCGATCCTCCCGCACCGAAACCATGGGCTCTGAGCCCGAGGTAGGAGCCGAGCTCATCGGAGCCGAAGCCCCGAGAGGAAGAGTCAGCACCGACAAATTGGTCCGACTATCCTCCCCGGACCCGATGGGACAGCGTCGGCTCCTAGAGTCCTCGGTCGGCACAGAGGACATCCAAGTAGATGGAGCCGATAACACCGGTGCGGGTGTCGGCTCCAAAGGTTCGACAATCATCGGTTCGGGTTTCTTCAGCTCCGATGGTCCAGTACTGCTCAGAGGAGGAGTAGACAAATCCTGTTCAATGGTCTTCGGCACCAACGAAATGGTCTGGGCCGACAACAATTTGGCAAGTCCTGGTGCCTGTAAAAGCTTCTGCACTAGCCGATCCATGTCCAAATCTGAAAGGCTGACTGAAGACTTAGATGAATGCACCGAAGGTTCTGACTGGAGCAGAGGAGAAGAGGGAACCTCAGAGACCAGCTCCAAGACTGGGAGCTGGCTCTGAATCAAAGGGACACTTGGTTCCGAGGTCTGTGGAACCGATGACCCTGTACCCTCTGAAGTTCTTGCCTTTTTTGCAACTTTGGGATCCGAAGATTTGGAAGAAATGCTAGCACCTTCCTGGCTACTCAACACCTCAGAAAAGGAATGCTGCAGTAATCCCCTGTCAATTAGCTTCCTCCTTCTCTCCAAGAGGACTCTTGAAGAAAAGGAATGGCAAATGCTGCAAGTGTCTTGGAGGTGTTTAGCCCCCAGACAGTAAACACATTGAATGTGTCCCTCAGTGACGGACATTTTCTGCCCACAATCTGGGCATTTCTTGAATCCCGATTTGGGATGGGACTTTTCCTTGTCATCCGACATACTCTAAACAGTACAGTACAAAAAACAGTATACTGAAAACTAGTAGGGTGAAGTCCTTCCTTTCTTCGTAAAGACCCACACTAACTATGGAAAGCAACTAAGCCCACATCAGGCACCATCTATAACAGAGTTACACTATAAATTACAAATACAGGGCTAAACAAGCCCACTGAGAAAAACCTGACTGGAAGAAAATAGTGATTATTAACTCTAAATAGGGCTTAAAGGCCCGCACAAAATGACTAAGCCAACAGGGCGCTAACTATCACAAACAAACTATTAATATAATTTTAACACTAACACCTAAATTGTATATATGAAAATATCTAAGAGAAAAAAGAAGATTTTTATCAAAAACTTGCTATTTTTTTTCACAAATGGTCCGAGCTAGCTGGATCACAGAGATCTCTCTTGCCGCAGCAAATCAGATCTGAGGTAATTCCAGCAGTGCATTGTGGGATAAGGGGCTTGGACTTGAGCTACTGGCAAACCTTGAGCTTTGCTATCAGCCGTGTCGGAGCCGAGGATCGGCTCTGAACCCATCAGTGAGAATAAATGGCGAGATTTAACAACTTCACATCAAATAATTAAACAAATCATCTGTAATTAACCCAGTATCATGCATTTCACACAAATTCTTGTTTAACTCCAAGCAAAGACTATGTACTTCACTTCTTGCAATGAACCGATATTGTTGTTCTTGTATCATTTGCATTTTGTTGAGAGGAAACTGCTTCCCCATTACTGCAATCCCCCCACCCTTGTCTGCACCTTTAATAACTAAATCTTGATTTTTAACTAATGAGTGTATAAGCTTGTTGTTCATCATTGGTTAAATTATAACATTTGTTAACCCTGTTATTTTCATATAATGCATAAATGTCTCGTTCTACCGCTTTTTCAAATATCTGTAAAGCACCAGTAACTTGTGGAACAAAAACACTCCTTTTAAAACTAACTTCATAGTTACTTACAGTGCCAAAATATGTTTTCAAAGTCAAATTACGAACAAAGTGTTTAATTTTGGTTAAAGTCTTAGAAATGTCAGTCACTTGAGTGGGTACAAAGGATAAACCTTTGTTTAAAACAGACAGTTCAGAGTAAGTAAGCAAATGATTAGATAGGTTAAACACTAAAATTAGTTCTTTTTATCTGTTGTTCTGACTCCTGGTATATGGGCATCTCACCAAACTCTCGTTCTTGCGATTTTCTGTTAAGCTTTGCAATTGAATCAGTGGTTTCGGCATGGGGAGAGGTTGGTTGATCAAAAACAGAAAATCCACTGGATCTAACGCGCCTATCTGTGTTAGGTCGACTCTTACTGCTTTGTCCCTCTTTAGGATGGCCTTCTTTATTCATAACTGGTGTTGATATGACTGAAAGATGTCTATTATTTGTCAGTGACATATTTTCTTGCATCTCAACCGCTCGATGCTCAGCCTACACTAACACTGTTTCTAAAGTACCTGGCACTACTGCTCCAAGGATGGGCGGGACTTCCAGCTGCTGACTAGTTTGTCCATTGGTCTCTTTCCCATCTCTCGGCCAAACGAAAACATGTCCATTGTCAAAATCAGTCAGATCTCTCTTCAGTTTTCTTTTTTTCGTATCTATTAATCTTTTCTCAAAGCCACTTAATGTATTTAAGGTCTCATTCATAAGCACAACACTTTCTTCAAGTTCAATATTTGAGGCTAATTCATTATAAAATGTCTCAACATTGGACGTCACATCCGACTCTAGTGGTTGAAAATATACATTCATTAATTCCATGTACTGAAAAGAGCAGCTCAAATTAATTAGCTGCCATCTACGTAACAAGTCTGGATATTTATCTCTGTAAGATGGCATTTTTAATATAAAGCCCTCTCGGTACAATTTTATGTTGTAGATAAGCCTCAAATAATAGTCTCTGCCATTGCAAACGTTTATAGGCCATAACCATGTATTCAAACTCGCATAGTTTCTCCTTATAAGCTTGAAGCAAATCTAAATGACCATTACCATTCGATGTAGATGCTGTTAATATCAGTAACAAGCAACGGATTAACTTCCACGTTAACAATCTCACCAATCATTTTCAAAAACACTGCCATTTCTCTACAGTCGAAAATAAATGATGAAGAGCAGGCTAAACACCAAAATGAGTGTCCACCAACCTCTGTAAAAAGTCCAAATGTCCAAAAGAAATCAGCAGGTTGACTGTTAACCAGTACTTAATACCACAAGAAATCCAAAAAAGAAAAAAAGCACTGGAACACTCAAAATCTTACACTTAAAAATTGCAAGTTAAAACTTCATGCATTGGATCCAGTGGATTTTCCATTTTTGATCAACCAACCTCTCCCCATGCCGAAACCACGGACCCGATTGCAGATATTAACAGAAAATCGCAAGAACGAGAGTTTGGTGAGATGCCCGTATACCAGGAGTCAGAACAACAGATAAAAAGGACTAATTTGGTGTTTAACCTATCTAATCATGTGCTTACTGACTCTGAACTCTCTGTTTTAAACAAAGGTTTATCCTTTGTACCTGCTCGAGTGACTGACATTTCTAAGACTTTAATCGAAATTAAACACTTTGTTCGTAATTTGACTTTGAAAATATATTTGTAAGAAACTATGAAGTTGGTTTTAAAAGGAGTAGCGTTTTCATTCCACAAGTTACTGGTACTTTATAGCTATTTGAAAAAGCTGTAGAACGAGACATTTATGCATGATATGAAAATAACAAGGTTAACAAATATAATTTAACCAATGATGAGCAACAAGCTATACACTCATTAGCTGAAAATGAAGATTTAGTTATTAAAGGTGCAGACAAGGGCGGGGGGATTGCAGTAATGGGGAAGCAGTTTTATCTCAATAAAATGCAAATGATGTTACAAGAAGAACAATATCAGTTCATTATAAGAAGTGAAGTAAATAGTCTTTGCTTGGAGTTAAACAAGAATGTGTGTGACATGCACAATACTGGGTTAATTACTGATGATGTGTTTAACTATCTGTTTGTTGAAAATCCTAAACTGCCAATAATTTATGTCATGCCGAAGTTACATAAAAGTGTTAGTGACCCGCCAATGAGGCCCACTGTGTCATCAAGGGGGTGGGTCACTGAACCAATATCTAAATATTTGGAACAGCAATTACAGATAGTTTTAGAGAAAATGCCCACCACATTGAAAGACACGGCTAGTTTTTTGAAACAATTTTATAACTGGTCAGCTGGTCGCCTAAAAGATCACTCGTACTTTGCAACAATGGACGTTGACTCACTCTACCTCCATACCACATGAGCATGGCATAGATAATGTTAAGACATTTTTAGAGAACTTTTCAGGCTATAATACGCAGAAAATAAATATGCTATGTGAGATAATGAGATTAGTATTAACGAATAATGTGTTTTTGTTTGACACTAAAATCTATTATCAACAAAAGGGTGTAGAGATGGGTACAAGTGTTGCTAACACCTATGCAAACATAGTTATGTATGTATGGGAGGAGAGGTATAAATTATCTACATCTAATATGTATAGGGAAGCACGTTGTGTTTTACAAGCATTTTGTGGACTACCTTTTTTTAATATGGGAGGATAATGAGGAACTTTTTCAAACGTTTTTGGTATATGTGAATGAAAGTACCTCTTTTTTGAGAATTTAAACATGAATATTCACTGGAACACATTGCATTTTTGGATGTTTTACTAATGAGGCAGGGAAGTGGTGAAGTACATAGTGAAATGTATAATAAGAAGGAAGTGAAGCGGAATAATTATTTACATCGCAATAGTATGCATCCCCCCTATTATGTTTGAAAAAAAGAAGTTATGTCTTACCATAACGTTCCATCTGAGTTGTTGATCTTCTTACAGTCATCACTGATGGGTTCAGTTCCGAGCCCTCGGAACCGAATCGGCCTTGTACCAAGCTTGCGTGCACCAAAAACTCTCGAGCTAAGTTTGCTACCCACAATGCCCTTTACTCAGTTACCTCAGATCGAGTCTGCATACAACATATAGGAGAAGAAATAAGTCAGAGGCCATCTCTGCGATGAAACCCTAAGACACCACAAAAACCCAGAAGATCCGCCAGGAACCTTTGGAAGGGGTCGGTGGGGAGGGTGTGATGACAAGAAAAAGATCAACAACTCAGATGGAACGTTATGATAAGACATAACTTCTTTATCTGAAGTTGTTAATCTTCTTCCTATTCATCACTGATGGGACAGAGTCCCCAGCTACTTGGAGAACCTGGGTGGTCCTTATGGAAGAACATTCCTGAGAACCATAGAACCAGAGGTCGCTCTTCTCCTGGAGATCAGATCCAATTTGTAGTGCTTGATAAAGGTGTGGGGGCTTAGCCCAAATGGCAGCTACACAAATGTCTTCCATGGCGGCCCTAGAGTGGAAGGCAACAGATGCTGTAACAGCCCTGGTTGAGTGAGCTTTGATTTGGCCAGGCTTAGATCCCCCCGTAAGTGAATATGTGAAGGCAATGCAATCCCTGAGACATTTAGACAAAGTAACTTTCGATACTGCGCCTCCCATTCTAGGGCCTGCAAAGGAGATGAAAAGCTGGTCCGACTTGCGAAAGGATTTAGTTCTGTCCAGATAGAAACATAATTGTCTATGAACATCCAAGGAATGTATGCAGTAATCTCCCTTGTTAGAGTAATTTGGGAAGAACATAGGGAGCTCAATGGACTGGTTAATCAAAAAGTCAGAAACCACTTTGGGGAGAAAGGATGGGTTAGTACAAAGTGATACTCGCCCTTATGAAAGATCAGATAAGGGCTCTTGATACACAATGCTTGTAATTCAGAAATTCGCCTGGCTGAGGTTATAGCCACCAGAAATAAGTATTTCCATGACAGGAATTTTAGATCACATGTTCCAGCCGGCTCAAAAGGGGGCAGAGAAAGACTGCAGAACCCAGGCCAGATTCCATGCCTCCACCGGCTGCCTGATGGGAGGCCTGCTGTGGAAAATACCCTTGAGGAAAGTCTTGCAAAGGCAAGAGGAAATAAGCGGGACTCCATCTGACCCGTTATGGAAATTGGAATCAGCTGCTAGATAGACTCAAATGGTGGAAGCTGAGGCCCCATTGTCGAACAGTTCAGTCAGGTAATGAAGAATAGTGGTTACGGGGGCTGAGATCGGGTCTAGCTTCTGATTATGTGACCAAATAGAGAATCTTTTCCATTTGTCCCTGTAAAGTTTCCTGGTGGATGGTTTATGAGAGGCCAAGATAATATCACATACGGGTGAAGAGAGTTTCCTGCCTGGCAACTAATGGAAGTGGAGAAACCAAGCTGTCAACTTGAGAGTGGACAGATTTGGGGGAGTCAGTCCTTGTGGGTGAGATATGAGGTCCTGATGAGTGTCTAGGATCCAAGGAGGTTGTAACAGCATGAGGTTGAAGGAAGGGAAACCACACTTGACGAGGCCAGAACGGGGCAATGAGGGTCACTTTGCTTCTCAACCGAATAGCTTTCCTTAGAACAAGGGGGATCAGAGGAATCTGAGGATAAGCATAAAGGAGACCCGTGGGCCAATCGTGACTCAAAGAGTCTCTCGGTGACTCCCCGAGAGGAGGAAAAACGGTAAACTGCATCTTGTGTTTGAGGGGGAGGCGAGAAGGTCGCAGCATATCTGGCCCCAACGGGTGAAAATTTCCGCCACCACACTCGGGTTGAGAGACCACTCATGAAGATGGAGAATGCATCTGCTCAGCCTGTCCACAATCACGTTGGAGCTCCCAGGGATATGAGTTGCGATCAGAAAGCGGTTGGAAGCCATCACCCACTGCCAGATTCTCATGGCTTCGCAAGATAGGGGGTAGGATTTGGTCCCTCCCTGTTTATGTACTAGACCACGGACATGTTGACCGACTGGACAGCAATCGCTGTGGATGGAAGGAGCGGATAAAAATCTTGCAATGCCAATAGCACCGCTCAACTCCAGGACACTAATATGCAAGTTGACCACTACATCAGACCACGTGCCATGGACTGATTTTCCCTGGAAGTGGCCCCCCACCCCATCAGGGAAGCATATGTGGTCACCGTGGCACTGGGCTGCGGAGCCTGGAAGGGGCGACACCAAAAATTTTCGTCTGTACTCATCCACTAGAGGAGATCTTGTTTGCAAGTTTTGGTGATGAGAATCTGTGAGCTCAGGAGGTGAAGACTGGGTACCCACTGGGCCTGAAGGAGCCACTGTAGTAATCTCATGTGTAGTCTGGCTAAGGGAACAGGGATGGCTGCAGCCATAGACCCCAAGGCTTGGAGAACTTCCCTTGTAGACACCTTTCTTCGACAGAGTGTCACTTGAACCTGAGCCCTTAATCTCTGAAGCCTGTGAAGAGGAAATGAGATCAGGCTTGACTGGGTGTTGAATATTGCCCCTATGAATTCCAATTGTTTTGAGGGCTGACGGTTGTATTTCTCCCAATGTATGGTGATGCCCAGTGACTCTGCTAGAACCAGGGTGTAGCGGGGGGGCCCTGACCAGTAGACGCTTGGTGGGGGCGGTGAGGAGCCAATCGTCTAGGTATGGAAACACCTGGGATCCCTGAAGTCTCAGATGAGCTGTTACCACTGCAAGGCATTTCATGAACACTCTGGGGGCAGTCGAGAGCCCAAAAGGCAGGGCTCTGAATTGGTAGTGATTGGCTCCCAAGCGGAAGCGAAGGAGGCTCCTAGAACGCTTGTCCACCTTGATATGGTAATGCGCATCCCGGAGTTCTAATGAGCACATCCACACACCCTCCCGGCAGAAAGGGAAGGATGGTTTGAATCGTGACCATGTGGAATTTGGTCTGAACTACCGATTTGTTTAGTTGGCTGAGATCCAGAATGGGCCTCCAGTCCCATTTTCTTTGGCACCAAAAAGAATCTTGAATAGAACACTGATCCACACTGATCTGGGGGGACCTGTTGGATGGCTCATTTTTGACATAGCTTTCGTATTTCGGAAGCTGCCTCCTCCCTCTGACTGGGTGGAACAGCAGGAAGGGATTTCGGAGGTCTTGGATAAGATATTAGGGGAATATGGTAGCCTCTGGTAATAATTCTCTGCACTCACTGATCATTTGTAATAGACAGCCAGGCAGCTTGGTACAGAGAAAAACGTGCCCAGACTGCTTCCAGAGGAAAGCAATCAGGCAGCGCTTCAGGAGCGCTGATACAGTCTACCCGAGAAGGAACCTCTGGAGCCCTGGTTCCAGGGACCCCCTCTGCCCCGAAAGGGGCATGTTCCATTATTGGAACCCCCTCTGCCTCTGGAGGAGTCCTCATCATGTGCATCATGGAAAGGACCTTGAGACTTCTTGTGCCACATCTTCCCACTTCTCTGATTCCTGGAGAAGGAACGCTGAGGTTTGGAAAAGCATAGGCCAACGTCAGACAAGGTCTTCCCATCTTGATCGCACCTGGCTAATGCATTCTTGACCTTAGCACCAAACAGAGCTGATGGTTCGATAGGGGCATTTAAAAAGAAAGACTTGAAGGAGTCCGCAAGGTCACACATGTGTATCCAAGCGTGGCATCTCATGACTATGACTGAACCTGCAGCTCTAGCTGCTCCTTCGGTTGCGTGTGACAGCAACGTCATGGATGAATTGGATATTGACTCTAGGGTGGCAAGTTGGGAAGCAACTTTATCTCGTGCTACATCCGATACTTGGCCCGCGAGGGTTCCGGACAGTTCGGAAATAAGATCTCTATGGAGCCTCGTGAAATGTGCCAAAAAGTTCCAAGACTCAACCGCAAAGGTCGCTGATGCAAAAACTTGCTTCCCTAACCTGTCCACTGCCCGGGACTCTCTGTTGGGCGGGTGAACAGCAGGACTCTCTTCCGCAAGGTCCTTTATCGTGGCTGCCACCACAACCATAGCGTCTACTGGCAAACCTCTAGACCAATGGGGTTGATCCTCTGATCCTCTGGAGGGAAGAGTACCTTGTCTGCTCTCCTGGGGATGGCCTTAACGGAGTCCGGGTTCTTCCATACCCGCTGTACGATGAGCTTAACCAACTCATCGGCGGGGGGGTACCCAAGAAGTAGAGGGCCGAGAGCAAAAGGCCTGCAGGAATATGGATTCCTCCAAGGAAGGGTTGGAGGGCTTCCAGTCACCCCTCTGTTTCAAGATTTCCATGAGGTCTCAGAAGGAAAAATAGTCAGGGGTTAACCATGGGGATCCTTCCCCCTCATAGTCCGTATCTTCCGTGAGGGACTCCTCTGGGGAGTCCATGTGTTTCATCTTACACGCCCGTTTCTGAGGGGTTCTTCGGTGGGAGCGTCTGAAGACAACTCAGAAAGGGAAGTACCCTGGACAGGGGTTTCCTGGGCCTTGTGATCTGGGAGTCTTGAGGGGGGTGGCCTTTGACAGCTGTGGCTCAGAAGGAACTGCGGGGGATAACCAACGTAGGAGGATTGCTAGAAGCAAGCACACCCTCCATCACCCTGAAAGCAGGCCGCCCGAAGAGGAGTGGGAGCCCGGAACCGAAGAAGACAAAATCGGAACTGGGGTCACACCCCGCTCCACATGGTCTGCCCCCGGGGACGGAGCCTCAAGCAAACTCGGAGTGGTAGTCACCTTCGGATCCTAAGTCGGGACCGATAACACAGTTGGAACCGAAACCGGAGGTTCCACCCCCCCAAGCATGAGATTGAGGGAGGGTGGGTTCCGATGGAACCAAAACCCAAAGGGGCCTCGGGGTCTCATACACTGTCGGTGTCGAGGAAGGGGGTCCTCTAGAAAACCGATATACGAGCCTTGGAACCAAGGGATCCAAGGGAGAAGAGTATGTAGGGGTCGCTGGAGTAATAGACCCAAAGCCTGGAGTACGATAGGGTCTAGGCAAATTTGAAATTTCCCTGGCGGACAGCAGCTGGTCAAAAAGACACACCACATCCAATTCTGAAAGGCTCCTGGTGGATCTTACCAATGCCCCTGAGGGGGAATCAGTCCGGTCCAAAAATGGGCTGCAGAATTGTCCAGCAAAAGGGTCCACAGACGAGTATCGGGTCCGTGGCGTATCACAAAACGGGACCGATGATTCCAATTTAGAAACCAGCAACAACAGTATGGTTGGAGCAGAGAACGGGCTCAGAGCCAAAGTCACAACAGGGGTGGATGTCAAAAACGGCTCCGAAGTTGTCGGAACCAACATCGGAGCAGAGGTGGGCGACGTCGGTGCTGAGACAGAGACAGACAAACTGATCAGAACCGAGATAGTAGATGGAGCTGTAGTCGTCGGTGCCGGGGTAGGTGCCAACGAAGCGACCTCAGTAAGCTTCGCTGGAACCGAACTCAGAAACGATGTAGTCGGAACCGAGGAGGCAGTACGGTGCTCTGAGGAAGACTTTTGGGCCTTGTGCTTATGGCTTTTACCTCTGTCACCGGCCAGTGAAGAGGGGTCTGAGCGAGGACATTTCTTGCCCACAGAAGGAGGAGATGAGACCTCCGTCGCAGAAATAGCCTCTGAAAAAGGCGATGCAAGCAGGCCCTTCAAAATCAATTTATTCAGACGTTCATTCAGCGTCCGCTGACTGAAGCTAGCACAAATATCACACGGGTTTCGCTGACAAATGCAAAACCGCCAAACAGTACATACACTCTTCATGGAGGTCGCTATTCGGAAGTTTATCACTGCAAGAAGAGCAGTGTTTAAACCCCGTAGTTCCCCTCTTCTCAGACATAACAGTACACACACACAAAAAGAAAAGAGTGAGGAAAGTAGAGGAAATGAAGTAAAGAGAGAGGAAATATTAACAATGGTAATACGACACCACAAGGGTAAAAAGTTAAAAAAATACCAACAATGGTATGAAAGGGATACCTGTGGGTAGAGCCGAGAATATAGAGATATCAAAGAACAAACTATAAACGAGAAAAAACTTTTACAAAAACTTGTAAATGTATAAGATAAATCACTTAGCTGGAGAGCTCGGTGAAATGCTGCTATATGGCTGTGCAGCAAACGAGATCTGAGGTAACTGAGTAAAGGGCATTGTGGGTAGCAGCTTAACTTGAGAGTTTTTGGTGCATACAAGCTTGGTATAAGGCTGACTCGGTTCCGAGCGAACCAATCAGTGATGACTAGGAAGAAGATTAACAACTTCAGATTACTGTTTCGAATCAGATGCAGAGAGTGGTCATGTTAAATACACAGTGTGATAAGTTGAATGATCAACTAGAAAATATGGGTTTTGAATTTATTGAAAGGGGATATTCAGACAGAACAGTAGACAAAGCACATGAGGAGGTTAAACAGCAGTATTTAAAACATAAAATAAGTCCATATTTTAGTAATAGGGATCAAGGAAATGAAAGGACACAAGATAGAAAAAATTAGATTAGATGTATGCTTACTTATAATAGAAATACTTCAGCAGTTAAGAGTATAATGGCAAAACAATGGGAAATTTTAAAGGATGTTCAAGGTTTATAAGAAATTGTCACAGATGGACCTGCATTTGGTTACAAACGAAATAGTACATTAAAACAGACACTGTTATAAGGAGCAACCCAAGAGTTTCTTTTACTGGTTTGGACATAAGCATGATACATATAAATGTAATAACTGCGTTTATTGTAAACATCTATAAACTGGTAAATCAATAAGACATCCTGTGACTAAAGGTGAATTTACACTTCAAGCCTATGGCAATTATAATACCAGTAACTTAGTCTATATGGCTAAGTGTGAACAGTGTGATGGTTATTACGTAGGCATGACTAATGAGAAGTTTAAAGAACGTATAGCAGGCCATCTCAGTGACATTAAACGTAAGCTACTAACTAATGCATTAAGTAAGCACATTTTGGATAGAGGTGAACAACATATATTTAAATTTATAATTTTAAAAGTGGTTTATAAACCTCTGAGGGGAGGTGATGTGAAGATGTAAACAGAAAGTGAGGAAATTAAATGGATTTTGCGAATGAAGTCCCATAATTCCACCAGGGATAATTGACAGTTTCACTTTAAAATCTTATTTAAGGGAATTACACCAAAGAGTTTGAAATTATGTCATGTGATTTTATTAATTATTTAAGTAATGACTGCAACCGTTAAGATGTATTCACCTGAGGTTGTATTCACCTGAAGAAGCCTTGATGGTGAAAGTTTTAACTTTCATGTGAAGTTTTAACTTGCAATTTTTAAATAAAAGATTTCGAGTGTTCCAGTGCTTTTTTCTCTTTTGGATTTCTTGTGGTATTAAGTACTGGTTAACAAGCAACCTGCTGATTTCTTCAGCACATTTTTTAATACTACAGCCTCACCAACTTTAATAAAAACCTTCTCTAAAATAACGGCTTGTAAAAAAAAACATCACTATTATGTTTATCCAGGAAATGCATATCAACTGAGCTTTCCACTACTCTCTGTTTTTTGATATCTCTAATATGTTCTTACAATCTGATCTTAAACTTTCTTTTACTTGCCCAATATAAAACATGCTACATGGGCACCTCAAACAGTATACAATACCTTCAGTATTGCAGTAAAATCTGTTCATAACTTCAAATTTCTTACCATTAATTACATTAAAACAGGGCACTATATGTTTACACACACTACAATTATTACATGGCATAGTACCCAATCTAAGAGATGGCATAATTTTTTCATCAGGTAATACAAAAAAAAAAAACTTTCACCAGTTTGTCTCTTAAATTCTGTTCCCTTCTATATGAAATGAATGGCCAGTTTCTAATAATATTCTTCATTTTAACATCCTTTTTCAAAACATTCCAATAATAATTTACCAGCTTTCAAATTTTATGTCTCAAAATATTATATGTAGTAACAAAAAAGACATCACCTACATTTTCTTTAACCTGTACACCTTCTTTATATAAATGTTTAGATGTACATTTATGTTGTTGCCTGAAATAAATTTCATCCATTTTATCCACAGCTTCTATCAAAATATCTCTATCATAGCCCCTATGGAGAAACATAAGCAATGTTTGACGGGCGCCTCTATATAAATCAACCTCATTATTACAAATTCTAAGTAATCTCACTAATTCTCCATATGAAAGGGACTTGACAGTATGGGGTGGATGACAACTGGTGCCATACAAGCATTGGCTACCATCTATGAACTTACGATGTACAGAAACTTGAATAAAACCATCATTATGGCCAATTAAATGAAGATCCAAAAAACTAAATTTCCTTACCATACTGCAAACCATCAAATTTCAAGTTAAGTACATTATTATTAAAAGCATTAACAAAATCTTGAACCCTATTCATACCATTTTCACAAAAATCAAGTCATTAATGAACCTATAACAATACAACACATTTCCATGAAAAAATGGGTTCTTATAAATGTAATCCATTTCAAATTTAGCCATGAAAATATTAGCATACATGGGGGCAAAAGCTTCCCCCATGGCTGTGCCCTATAGTTGATGGTAAATAACATTATTGAAGATGAAAAAGTTATTCAACAGACAAAACTGCAGTAATTCTATTATATAACATGACACTGGGCTATCTCCTTCAGGAAATATTGCAAAGCTGCTAAGCCATCCCTATGTCTAATATTGGTATAAAGACTTCATACATCAACAGAAATAAAACACATTAGCATTCCATTTAATTCTAGAAATCTTACACAGAAAATCAAAATAATCTTTAATATATGAAGGGAGCTTTTCTACATAAGGCAATAAAAAAATTGTGTAAAAAATGTCCCAATATTACATAGAAAATAGTTACCAGCTGACACAATAGGTCTACTTGTAGGGTTAATACGGTCTTCAAAGATCTTCGGAAGACAGTAAAAGGTTGCCAAACTACAACCCTCTGTATTAAACTTAGTTTCCACTTCTTTCTTGGTAAAGTAACCTAAACGGCAACCTTTCTCCATTAAACTTGTAAAATGTTGTATCGCTAGTCTATATTTGTTTGCATTACTCAACTCAAACTGTTCTATCATTCAGATGTTGCAAACACATTTTCAAATATTGAGAAAAATGAAGAATCACAATTTTATTGCCCTTGTCTGCAAGCTTCATAATAAGCTCTCTCCCATTTGACAACTCTTTTAAAGCAGCCCATTCTTTTTTAGTTAAATTATATCGAACATCCTGTTGATTATTAAAGTCAACATACAACTGTTCTACAGAAAAATTTAACATTTCAGAAAACTGTTTAATACATTCATTATTATATGGGGGAATAAACCGGCTTTTAAAATTCATTGCTGAAGTATTGAGTGAGAAATACGCATTAGGGCTAATGTCCACATCATAACAACCTCTAAATTATTATTAACATACTTATCAGATTTATCCATAAAAAAAAAAAAAAAACATTTCAAATGCAGCTTTCTCACAAATTGAAAAACTTCCTGTTTCAACACATGTAATCTGGGTAGCACAGTTGGCATAAACTTAAGCCCAAGATGTAACACACTCACTTGATCCAGTGATGAAACACATCCTGACAAGTTAGCAACAAACGTATTGCTCTACTCTATTAGGGGTTTTGTCCTGTCCAGAAAGTACCCGATTTGCCTGTGCACACCCAGGGAGTGAAGGACTTGCTCTGTCCTGTTCTGTGGATTTGTGAAGAAGACTGGCAGATGGATAGCCTGGTTTAGAGTAAGTTCTGATACCACTTTAGGCATAAAAAATGGGCTTCTTCTATGTGTAACCCTATCCCTGTGCCTGTGAAAGGGTCTTTACACAAAAGGGCTTGTAGTTCTGAGACTCTCCTTGCTGATGTGACAGCTATAAGGAAAGTGGTCTTCCAAGTGAGCATCTTTAGAGAGGCAGTGGCAACTAGTTAAAAGTGGAGGCAAGGTGAGCTTCTTTAGCAAATAATTTAGATCCCAGGCAGGAATAGGGGGTCTTTCTGCGTGGTCTCAAGTGAATTACCCTTTTTAGAAAAGGTTTCATGTGGAGGCATGTGAAAACAGGTGGAGAACTGTGCAGGCAAGCCGAGATGGCAGATAAAAAGAAGTTATGTACTTACCATAACATTCCATGTGAGTTGTTCATCTCGACTTTATTCTTACTTATGTGTTCGGAGCCAATCCTCGGCTCAGAGTCGGCCAGCTACAAAAGCTCGAGGTCTAAAGCCAGTTCAAGACCAGATCCCTATCCCATGATGCACTACGAACCTCCCTCAGATCTTGTTTGCTGCCAGCTAAAGCCGTCATTATGCCAGGCCTATATTACATAGAATATTTAACAGTTTGAATCACTAAAGGTCGACCTTTAGTGATAGAACTGTTAAAACATCGAATGTTCAGAAAAAAAATAAAACTAAATGGTGTAGACAGGGGGGCAAGCCCCCATGCACCCACATCACCGCTACTTAAATATACCAACTCCGACACCGCACTACACTGAAGTAAACGGAAATCTCCCCTTATGGAGATTTCCGTTTATTGCTCTGCAGTTTTGCTATTTTCGTGTCAACAATGTCAGATTCGACATTGTCGGCTTTTGAGAATGTAATATAGACCCCCCATTATACCACTCAATCAGAAAAAGTTCCACTTCAAACTTCTAGGACCCCTAGTAAAATGGAAGGGGGTTGGTGGGCGGGATGTAAGAATAAAGGTGAGATGAACAACTCACATGGAACATTATGGTAAGTACATAACTTCTTTATGTGAAGTTGTTCTACCTCGCCGTTTATTCTTACTGATGGGTAGCATCCCAAGCACCATCTTTCTTGGGTGGCTCAAGGGAGAATGTTCCACAGAACCGCAGAACCAAAGGAGGTCCTGTCCCTGGAGGCCTTATCCACTTTATAATGGTTGATGAAGGTATGAGGTCTAGACCATGTGGCAGCCGCACAGAGTCTAAAGGTATTTTGGCCAAAAAGGCGGAAGTGGCTACAGATCTGGTGGAATGAGCTTTTATCTTTTGTGGTAAAGAATTATTCGTAAAAGTGTACGTGAAAGCAATACAGTCTGATAACCATCTGGACAAGGTGGCTTTAGACACTGGATCACCTTTCTTTGCTTCTGAGAAGGAAACAAACAACTGTTCATTTTTCCTGAATTGTTTTGTACTGTCCAAATAAAATCATAGTTGTCTATGCACGTCAAGTTTGTGAAGCATGTATTCCAATTTGTTTGGATGGTTGGGGAACAAACAGGTAATTCAATAGTTTGTTTGAGATTAGCTTCTGAGCAAACTTTGGGTAAAAAGGAGGGATTTGTTCTCAAACAAACTCTGTCATTATGAAAAATTAGGTAGGGGGGGGGTTGATAGTCAAGGCTTGTAACTCGGAAATCCTCTGAGCAGAGGTTATTGCCACTAGAAATAAAGTCTTCTAAGAGAGGTATTTAAGGTCACAAGATGAAGCCGGTTCAAAAGGGGATAAAATAATGTGGGAAAGAACAAGGTTCAAATTCCAAGGCATGCAGGATGTTTTTACGGGTGGTCTTAGATGGAAACTGCCTTTTAAAAAGGCTTTGAATACTCAATGAGACATATCTGAAGAGTTTAAACCCAAATGAAAATTGAAAATAGCTGCCAACTGTACCCTAACAGCAGCCGCAGCAGCACCTTCATTGAGAAGTTTAGTAAGGAAATTTAGGATGTCAGAAGCAGGAGCCAAATAAGGATCTATTTCATTTTGAGAAGCCCAAATAGCGAATCTCCTCCACTTGCTACGGTACATTTTTTGTGCTGACAGCTTATGAGAGGTTGTCAAAATGTGTTTAACTTCTGTTGAAAGATTAGGAAACCTGGCTATGTTTGGAATTGGAGCAGCTAAGCTGTCAGTTTGAGAGACTGTAAAGAGGGGTGAAGAATTCCTGAGGCGTGAGTCAGGAGATCCAGCACTAGGTCCAGGATCCAAGGCTCTTCCAGTAGATGAGGCTGGAGGAAAGGGAACCAAATCTGCCGAGGCCAGAAAGGGGCTATTAAGATCAAAGTTCTGCCCAGAGACTTTGCTTTCTGTAACACTTTGGGTATCAAGGGTATTGAAGGAAAGGCACAGAGAAGGCCCAGGGGCCAATCGTGCACAAGTGCATCCCCTGGGGTCCCCCTAATGGGGGAATTAGGGCAAAGTAGTTGCTGCATTTGGTGTTGGCTGGGGTTGCAGAGAGATCGCAGCAAGGCTGGCCCCATCTGCAGAAGATCCTTTCCGCCATTTGATGCTTCAGAGACCACTCATGCGGCAAGAGTATTGCTCTGCTCAATCTCACTATCACGTTGGACTTCCCTGGGATATGCATTGCTTTCAGAAAGCGCTGGGTAGAAGTCGCCCATTTCCAAACTCTTAGGGCCTCTCTGCAAATGGGATAAGACTTGGTCCCATTTGTTTATGTCCCAGACTACCGACATATTGTCCGATTGTACAGCAAATGTTCCTAGGGGAAGAGAGTCTTGGAAGAACTGCAACGCTAGGAGAACCGCTCTCATCTCCAGAACACTGATATGCAGGTGAGCCTCGTGTTGATTCCACGTACCTTGGGTTGTTCTTCCCTGGTAATGCCCCCCCCACCCTACCAGGGAAACATCCAAGGTCACTGTGGCTATAGGAGGGGGTAATACAAATGGTCGACCTAAGGTTACATGGTGTGAAATTATCCACCACGAAGATCCTTCTTGCAAGAGTCCATTATTAACAGCTGATGAGTCATTGGTAGTTCTTGATAAGACCACTGGGTGAACAGAAGCCACTGAAGTATTCACATGTGCACCCTGCCCAGAGGAACAGCGATTATGGCTGAAGTCATGCTGCCTAGCAATTTGAGGATCTTTGACAATGGAACTCTCGTGATCGGAAGAATGTCCAATATCTGACTTCTTAGATTTTGAGTTCTTTCTGGAGGTACGGATAATGTTAGACTGGCTGTGTTTAGTCCTGCTCTTATAAAAATAATCTGTTGCGATGGCAATAAGGCAGACTTTCCTGAGTTTATCGTAATCCCCAATTGCTGGCAAAGGTTTATTGTCCTGTCTTTCGCCTGAATAACTTGATACCTGGTGGTGGCAGTGAGAAGCCAGTCGTCTAAATATGGAAACACCTGGAATCCGGATTATCTCAGGTGAGCCGTCACTACTGCCATGCATTTGGTGAACACTCTGGAAGCTGTTGTGAGACCAAAGGGCAGAGCTCGAAATTGGAAATGAATGGCTCCCAGTCGGAAGCATAGGTGAAAACTCTGGATGGCCTGTCCACTTTGATATGGTAGTATGCATCCTGGAGACCTATCGAGCACATCCAATTGTCTTTCCCCAGAAAGGGGAGAAATGACTGAAGCGTGACCATCTGGAACTTTGTCTTTTTTACTGATCTGTTTTATCTGTTTAATCTGCTGAGATCTGGAATGGACCTCCAGTCCCCTGTTTTCTTTGGTACTAAAAAGAACCTTGAGTAAGTACCGGATCCTCTTTGGTCTGCTAGGACTGGCTGGATGACTTTTTTGAAGCAACGTTTGAATCTCTAGGGTTGCTTGTTCCCTGTGACTGGGTGGAACATCTGGGACTTTTTTGACTAAAGGAGGGGATGTGGCAAAGTGTATTGAATTTCCCTTGGAAATAATGCTTCATACCCATGTATCTTTTGTGATTTTTAGCCAGGTGTCTGGGTACAAGGACAGGCGTCCCCCGACTGCCTCCAGAGGTTGACAGTCGGGCCTCCTTTCAGGAGCACCAATAGGGTTTCCCAAGGAACTGATCCTTGTCTCACTGATTTTGCGGACCCCCTCTGCCACGAGTTCGGCGTCTTCCGTTGCCTCCCACCCCCTCTGCCTCTGGAGGGGGCTTCACCACGAGTGTCTTGGTAAGATCCCTGGGACTTATGGAACCACATCTTACCACCCACCACTCCCTTTGGGGTAGGGTCTAGTAGGGGTGGAAAAGCAGACTCCTACGGCAGACCGAGTCTTACCATCCTGCTCACTCCTGATAAGACTCTCCTTAACCTTAGGTCCAAATAGGGTTGAACTGTCAAATGCGGTGTTAATAAAGGAAGACAAAGAGTTCTGCAAAGGAGCACAATCACATCCAGAAATGACACCTGAGGGCAATTCCTGTACCTGCAGCTCTGCTCGTTCCATCAGTCACGTAGGAGAGTAGGCGCATGGACGAGTTCGCAATGGAAGTTAAGGTAGAGGGCTGGGCAGTAACCTGATCTGAAACTCCCGTCGCTACTGAACCTTGTAAGGTATCTCCTAGTTCTTTCAGGAGATCCCTTTGCAGTCTAGTAAAATGGGTAAGATAGTTCAACGAATGAAGAACAAAGGCCGTTGAACTGAGCATAAGCTTCTCATACCTGTCCATGAGCCTAGAATCTCTATTAGGAGGATGGACATTAGTAGAAGTCTCTGAAAGTTCCTTCTTTGTGGCTGCTGCCACCACCACGGCATCAACAGGCACGCCTTTGGATAGGAAGTTCTTCTCTACAGGGCAACTTATTTGGCCTTCGAGAGACAGGTTCCATTGTATCTGGAGCAGCCTCCTAAGGCCTGCACATGAGCAATGCAACTAGCTCATCGAGGGGCGGAGAAACCCAAGAGGTGGAGGGCTGAGATCCGAACGCCTTCAGGAGTACAGACTCATCCTCAGAAGGGTTAAGGGACTTCCAGCCACCCCTCTGTTTTAGGATGTCCAGGATATCTGCAAAGGAGATATCCTCAGAGGGGGACCATGGGGACCCTTCTGACTCATCTAAGCCCGTGTCAGAAGTGAGTGACTCTTGGGGAGAGTCAAGATGCTTCCTCTTGCAAGCCCGCTTTCTGGATACCTCTTCAGTGGGATCTTCTGGAGAGGTTTCAGAAGAGCAGGGTTCACCCAATGGGGTGCCCTGAGGCTCAGGATCTCTATGCTTAAGTGGAGAGTGTGTAGAAGAGGCAGAGACTAGTACTTTAGGGGGAGAAGCTGCTGGAACCGATGATGTGGTTGTCGGCACCGACAACACCCTCCTCATGGTGTCGAAAGTTCCCAGGTCCTGACCCAAGGCAATCCCCAGTTCCGAAGATACCGTGGACCTCCTCGGTGCTGGAGCCGGAAGTTCCTAGCCCGAGGTCAGAACCAAGCTCACCTGAGCCGATGTCCCAAGAGGTACAGTCGGCACCAACAAGTCGGTCCGACTATCCTCCCCGGACTCGACCGGAGAGCGTTGGCTCAGAGAACCAGTCAAAACCAAAGGTAACAGGGCAGTAGGAGTAGACTATCCTGCTGCAGGTTTTGGCCCCAAAGGCTCCACAACCATTGGCTCCAAGCAGTCCAGCTCCAAAGCCTCGTGGGGAATTGGAGGAATCATAGAAGGTGGAAGGGGTTGCATCAGCTCCAAAGCACCGGTTGTCTGAGCCAATAAGATTTTAGCAAAGGCCAGTACCTGAAGAAGCCTCTTCACGACGCGGTCCACGTCCAAATCAGAAAGTCTACTAGAGGCCTGAGATAAGTGAGTTGAGAAAGCCTCCGACTGAAGGATTGGCGATTTTAAAGTAGGAGATACCGGCTCCAATACAGGGGACCGGCTCCTACTCGAAGTAGCCATCGGTTCTGAGGACCTTGGAACCGAAGCAGTCGACTTACTAGATTTCGACTTAGGTGTCGGTGAAATTCCTTTGGAACTTAGAGGTTTAGAATGTTTCTCCAAGTCCTCTTGAAAGGAGGATTTAAGCAATCCTCTGTCTAGTAGTTTCCTTTTTCTCTCCCATCAGCACCCTGGAACTAAATGAGTGGCAAATGGCACAATTCTCTTGAAGATGGACTTCACCTAGGCAATAAACACAGTCTGTGTGTCCATCTGTAACTGACATTTTCTGCCCGCATCTCAGGCACTTTTTAAACTCAGATTTTGCCTTTTCTTTCTCCGGAACTGACATACTTAGATAGTTTACAGTTATTTGACCAAAAACAAGATAAAGCTATTTTGAACAACAGCAAAAAAAAGAGATTAACTATGCACACGCACACACACACACACACACACACACACACACACACACACACACAGAACTATTAAAGATGGTCTTATAGTAATTGTAGACCGTAATTAAACTAGTAATGGTTACATTTTCTAACAACCTACGGGATAGGGAACACTCAAAAAGAAAAAAATAAGCTACAAGGCCCAAGAGCAACTCGCTCTATATTACAAAATAAAATTTAAGCCTACTGGCTGACTAAATGTAATGCTGAAAAGCTCAGTAACTAAAGAAAATTCTAAACGACAAAAGTTACATCAATAGGCTAATATTTTGCTCTAAAAGAAGCAAGAAAAAAACAATTATACTGGCCCAAGCGAAGCTAAAGCCTCAGATCAGTTGCAGTGGCAAACTAGATCTGATGAAGGTTCGTAATGCATCATGGGATAGGGATCTGGTCTCGAGTTGGCTTTAGACCTCGAGCTTTTGTAGTTGGCCGACTCAGAGCCGAGGATCGGCTCCAAACCCATCGGTAAGAATAAACGGCGAGATAGAATAACTTCACATCATATACTTTAATACTGAAGTAGGAAACTACATGTCTAAACAGGCTTGAAATGTACTCCAAGACAGAGTTAATGTGCGCCTAACATGGGTCAGTGTTTCTTGCTGTGACACCAGATAGAAAAGTGCTTCCATTTTACCAGGTATAACTTTCTCATACTGGGTTTCTTTGAATCCTTTAGAATGGAAAGCACATCTTTGGGAAGGAGACATTCCTTCATGTCAAAACCCAGTTCTTCCAGCTGTTAACCTGAGTGTGGCTAGGTGAAGATACCACATAGATCCCTTGACTTGACTGACGAGATCTACCTTCCTGAGACAGGGTGCGGAACATCCCCTGACGGATTGTCAGGAGAAGGGAGAACATCAGTGCTGCCTCAGCCAGAGGAGGGCTGCTAGGATCATGCTGGGTCTTTTCTCCCTGACTTTTATCAGTATCTTGGGGATCAGAAGAGAGGGCGAGAATGCATACAAGAACAGGTTTGTCCATCTGAAAGAGAAAGCATCCATTTAAGTCCCTGTCTGTTGAGGTCTGGAGCAGAACTTTTGTAGTTGTCTGTTATGGTGAGAGGTGAAACAAGTCTATTCAGCTGGAGGTAGGAAAAGGCACCAAGCCCTTCACAGCTTTCATGTCAACTGACAGAGGGAGGTGACAGCCCTGAAAAAGGCCAATGCTAGGTAAATAAAAAATCAAATTCCTCACCATAGCAATTAAAAGTCTTCAAAAATAAGAGGATGGAGGGAGTGAGCAGTTACTGTGGCAGTGATTATTCAAATATTTACTGTTATGGTAAGTTTACTTACACAACTGTACCATGCTCACCATTGGATCACTGCTGCAGTAGCCTTAGCTATATTAGTGCAAAGAGGAAGGATGAGGGTCCAGAAGCCCCTGAAGAATAGTCCTAACAATGCCTGCTCGAGACCTAGAAAAATAATCTAGATTGCAGACCTTTGTACACAGCACCCAGTTTCTGCTTCTTCTGGAATATACCACTTTCTAAAATTCCACCAAAGAAACCAAGGCTCTCATAGTGTGTGCCTTGACCTTGCCTGACTTGCCTTGTTTTGGGGGTATAACAAAAGGAAATAACATGTGACAACTATCTGGAAACAGTCTGGTTTGACACAGATTGTCATTTTTTTCTTACCTTCATAAGAAATGGAAGTCCTAGTCCAAAGAGCACAATGGATCAACACTGGCTAGGGACCATCCCAAGGTGTTCAGATTCCCAACACTCCAAGAAATGGCTAACAAAACAAGGGATAAAGGCCTAACAGGGAAAGAGGAGGAGGAATATAAGATAAGAATGCCATCCCAGCCCCAGAGTAATACCAGAGTATAAGCAGAACAGGACAGTGAGTAAGCTTAGGACTGCAACCGTGAAACTACTACACCTAACACAATTTCACTATGTTATTCTTAGTAGTCTGTGATCCAATACTCATTTTTGGGAAGATTTCCAAAGCAGTAAGAACAGGGGAGATGGCTGAACTAATGCAAACATCAGCACCTCAGATTTGCAAAGAAGCCATGGAAATGAACTGACAACCTAACCGTTTTGGCTTGTAAGGATGTTTTGGTGGATGAAGGCATAGCGACCTCCAGATGGACTGCACCAGAGGCCTCAGCCAAATAATGCACCAAAGTACAACCCTCAGCCATGACATTCTGCACATGCACTTACCAAAACTTGCAGCAGCACTACTCAAAGCATCTGCCCAAATTACATTAAGAACTACCTGTGCACCCCCCCCCCCCCAAGTAGCAAATTTATTCTCCCCCGCATAATCTCAGATCACAACTGCTGCATCTATGCCTCTTCTAATTTCTCAAGAACAAGTTCTCAAAATACTACCCAAGGCCACGAACACTTCTATCATGGGGCCTAATAACATACCAGGCTGCCTACTGCTCAGCCTGAAATCGGTCTTGTCAGATTCCCTACTAAGGCTACTTACCATCAGCTTCTAAACAGGCTTTGTGCCCTCTGAATGGAGGATGGACAATCATCCCCTTGCAGAAAGGTGGGATGCCAATGACCCGATGTAATTACAGACCCATACACCTGACTAGCCTCATCTGTAAGACTATGGAAGGATCATTACTGAAATAATGAACACCACATGCAAGCAGTAACTCTCAACCCAAGCCTGGCTGGGCTTGCTAAGGGTAGATCCTGGTTACTTAAGATGGCTGATTTCTTCGAAATGATTATGGAGGTGATGGACAAGGGGAAAGCAGAGCATACTGCATATCTAGACCTTGCCAAGGAATCTGACAATCTCATACTCTGGTATCACATATAAAGTCTTCTAGCTAAATGTAAAATCCTCTGCAACTTGTTGGATAGCAAACTGTCTCAGAATCAGATCACAGGAAGTTAGGGTGTGCAGCTCCTCCAAATTACCTGCCAAAAGCCTTGTACCCCAGGGTTCAGTCCTTGTGCCACTGCTTTTCAGCATTTACTTCTTGGAAGTCAAATCAAATATTAAAGGTTTATGGCTGACAAAATCTGTAGATGACTGTAAACTTCTTGGTGCCATAGTAAATTCCCCAGAGAACAATAAGATCATCTAAGAGGGCCTTTTTCAACAAAATAGTTGGTGTCAAGGCCATGCACTGAAACTAAATGTCAAGAAATGTGTAATGGTATCCTTTAGCAAGCATGACCTCACTTACAAGTTACCACACTGACAGCATCCTCCTGGAAACTGATCACAGTTAGGGATCTGGGAACCTATGTCAACAATGAACCATCCTTTGAACACTACATATCCACTGTTATAAGGAAATCCTTCTTATTGCACAGCTTACATCTAAAGGTATGGAATCCAGGCCTAGGGCTGTAACTGCTCCATTGTACTCTGCTGTCATTACATCAATTATTGAATATAATGCAACTGTCAGTATCTACCTGTCCAAACATTTGTCATATCTGGAACTGCTACACCGCTTTTTCACAAAAATCAACAGCCTAAATTATAAAAAAAAACAACCTGATTGCCTCAAAGTCTTATCCACCTTATCAGTTATTATACAGGCTAAGAAGCAACTTCCACCTCTTGTACACAGCCTCATCTAACCGCTA
This sequence comes from Protopterus annectens, assembly GCF_019279795.1. Lineage (NCBI taxonomy): Eukaryota > Metazoa > Chordata > Ceratodontiformes > Protopteridae > Protopterus > Protopterus annectens. The sequence goes on along the minus strand of NC_056740.1, from coordinate 252,139,832 downwards.
ATCCTGTCTTGTCAGATCTATTATGCATTTGAAAGCCTAACAGTAGTATGAACACCAGCTCCATGGATCTTGATCTTTTTTGCAATATTTATATGACATGCTGGAGGGATAGCCATGAATCACAAAGAATACTGTTTCTGTGGAAAGGTCATCCACTCCACAAAGCAAAGTATTTCTCTAATTATATTCAAATGTAATTTGAATGACTGGATGGAAAAAAGAAGTTATGTACTCACCATAACGTTCCATCTGAGTAGTTACACTTCATTTTTCTGCAAACTGTGGGTATTCAGATCCATATCGGATCCGAGTCGGCAACTTATTTTCTAGCATCTGCTCCGAGCTCCTCCCCTGCCCACAATACACCACCATCTCCTATCTTCCCTCAGATCGAGTTTGTTGCAACTATACACATTAGCAACTCAACTAAATAAACCTAACAAGTTTATTCACATGAAAAGGGTCAGGGGGACGGAGGGTGGGAAGGCTGCAGAAAAATTAAGTATAACTACTCAGATGGAACATTATGGTGAGTACATAACTTCTTTATCTGAAGTAGTTAACTTAATTTTATCTGCAGCCTGTGGGACAGAGACCCTCAGCTACTCAACAAATCCTGGGAGGCCCTCATGGAAGGATATTCCTGAGCACCGCAGAGCCAAAGGATGCTCTCCCTCTGGAAATCAAATCTAATTTGCAACGACAGATGAAAGTATGAGAATTTGCCCAAGTTGCTGCTGCATAAATGTCATCCAAAAGGAACCTTAGACCAAAAACAGCGGAAGTCGCCATGGACCTGGTAGAATAAGCTTTAATCAGACTAGGGGGAGATAAACCCTTGGCTTTGAAAATGTGTAGAATGCAGAGAGTGAACCATCTGGCTAAAGAGACCTTGGAAATGGCCTTACCCAAACGAGGTTTAGAAAATGAGACAAATAACTGATCGGACTTGCGGAAGGATTGTGTTCTATGAAGGTAGAAACGAAGTTGTCTATGAACATCTAACAAATTAAGTTTATATTCTCCTTTATTCTGAAAATTTGGAAAGAAAACAGGTAGATTAATTGTTTGGTTTATGTTTGATTGAGATGCCACTGTGAGTAAAATCGAAGGATTTGTATGGAGAGACCCTGCCCTTATGGAAGACCAAATAAAGAGGCACGGAAGACAAAGCCTGCAGCTCAAGAGACCCTCCTAGCTGACGTAATAGCCACTAGGGAAGGCTGTCTTCCAAGACAAAAACTTTAAATCCACTGATGTAGCAGGTTCAAAAGGAGGAGTTACTAATGACTGGAGAACCAAAGTGAGGTCCCAAGAAGGAACCGAATCTTTGATGGGAGGACGAAGAAGAAAGGTACCTTTTACAAAGGCTTTACACAGCCTAGAAGAGGCCAGTGCAATCTTATTTTCACCTGAATGAAAATTAGAAATGGCTGACAGCTGTACTTTCACTGTGGAGGAACTAACTCCTTGCTGAAAAATACTAGTTAAGAAATCCAACACCGCTGGAACAGGGAATGTAAATGGATCCATGTTTCTCTGAAAGGCCCAGATAGAGAAACGTCTCCAGCGATAGACCTTCCTAGTGGAATCTTTAAGAGAAGCCACTAGTACAGATTTTACAGGGGATGAAAGACCGGGAGTCAAGGCAATCAAGGGAACTGGAGCAGTCAAGCTGTCAGTTTGAGACTGTCCAGATTGGAAGGGTAGGCACCCAAAGGATGAGAGATTAGATCCGGGCAAGGATCCAGAATCCACGGAGGCGCTAGAAGAGGAGACCAAAGGAAGGGGAGCCAAACTTGATGAGGCCAGAATGGGGCAATGAGGATCACTTTCCACCCCAGTCGGCAAGCTTTCCGAAGAAACTTCGGATTTAGTGGTAATGGTGTAAGCATACAGTAGCCGGGGGCCAAACATGGACTAGAGCGTCTCTAGGGGCATCCCCTGGTGAGGGAATCAGAGCGAAGAACTGTTCGCGTTGGAAGGAGATGCGAAGAGATCGCAGCAAGGCTGTCCCCATGCAAGGAATACCTCCTCCGCTACTGTTTCAGAGACCACTCGTACAGCATCAGAATAACCCGACTCAATCTGTCCGCTAAAATGTTGGAGCGTCCCGGGATGTGCGTTGCAATCAGAAACCGTCCGGTGGAAATCACCCTCTCCCACACTCTCACGGCCTCGCGACACAGAGGATAAGATCTGGTTCCCCCCTGCTTGTTGATATACCAGACAACTGACATGTTGTCTGACTGAACTGCATTCGTACCCAGAACAACAGTGTGGAAGGCTTTCAACGATAAAAGCACTGCCCTCATCTCTAGAACATTTATGTGCAACTTGGTCTCTATCTGGGACCACGTGCCTTGGACTGTGGTTCCCGAACAGTGTCCCCCCCCACCTGAGTTGGGAGGTGTCTATGGTCCCTGTGGCTTGGGCTGGAGATGACACAAAAAGTGTCCCACTGCAACATCTGGTGAATGGAGCCTCCAAAGGAGAGATATCCTGCAGGTGTGACTGATCCTTATCGGAAAATCCATGGGCAGGTCTAGCCAAGACCATTGGACAGCTAGAGTCCATTGAAAGACCTGCATATGAAGGTGTGCACAAGGGAGAAGAGAGATCGAGGCAGCCATGGAGCCCAGGGGCAGGAGAACATCTCACCTTTGGAAATCTGAGATTCACGATTAGAGCAATGTGGTACCTGAGGTGTCAGATCTTGTCTGGTGTTAAGAAAACTTAGCTGCAAAGTGTCTAGCTGTGCCCCGATAAAGTCTAGAACTTGTACTGGTTGCAAAAGGGATTTGTGAACATTAACTGTAATCCCCAGCCGATCTGCCAAGAGAAGAAAGTAGTCTCCGGCCAGACACAGAAGACACTTGGTGGACGCAGCGAAGAGCCAGTCGTCCAGGTAAGGAAATACCTGAATTCCCTGAAGCCTCAGGTGAGCTGCTACTACTGCCATTACCTTGGTGAACACCCTGGGGGTTGTGGTGAGACCAAAGGGTAGAGCTCTGAACTGGAAGTGACTGGCTCCCAGCTGGAAGCGAAGAAACCCCCTGGAACATCTGTGGACCTTGATATGGTAGTAAGCATCCTGGAGGTCTAACGAGCACATCCAGTTGCACTCTCAGAGATAAGGTAGAATTGACTGTAGGGTGACCATCCGGAACTTTTGTTTGGCGACAGGTTCAAGGCTGACCAGTCCAAAATGGGCCTGAGATCCCCAAACTTTTTTGGCACTAAAAAGAACCTGGAGTGAACGCCTAATCTGGACTGGTCGAGGGGGACCTGTTCAATGGCTCGTTTATGAAGCAGCTTTGAAACCTTGAGCTGCGGCCTCCCTGTGAGCGGGTCTGACATCCAGGAGGTGTCTTGTAGCATTTGGTGGGGCAACAAATGAGATAGTGTAGCCTCTAGATATTATTTGTAGCACCCAACGATCTGCAGTTATGGACTCCCATGCAGCTGGGTGCAATGACAATCTCCCCCTGACTGCCTCCAGAGTAGGACAGTCGGGCAATCCCTCAGGGCTGCTGAGTTGGCCTGTCAGAAAAAGGTTCCCTAGACCCAAAATTCCTGGGATCCCCTCTACCTCTGGGTCAGCGTCGATCCTGTCCCCTTCTGTCTCTGGGGGAAGAGTTGTCCTGAAACTCCCGGGAAAACTGAGACTTCCGGAATCACATCTTCTTTTGCCCTCTTAAAAGGACCGCTGAGGGTTAGAGAAGCGGATCCTGATGGCAGACAATGTCTTCCCATCTTTTTTTTGCTCTGGACAAGAGTGTCACGTACTGTCTTCCTGAAAAGAGAGGAACCATCGTCGGGAGCATTAGTAAATGACACCTTGAAAGGGTCCGCAAACTGACACAACCTGAGCCAGGTGTGACGCCTCATGGCTATGCCTGTCCCAGCTGCCCTAGCTGCTCCTTCTGTGGCGTGGGAAAGGAGACGTATGGACATGTTTGATACCGACTTCAGAATTGACATTTTCGCAGAGAACAGTTGTTTGTCCTGCTGTGATAAAGACTCTGGGGGAGACCTAACGAATTCCGAGACAAGGTCTCGCTGCAGCCGTATCACATGTGCCCAACAGTTCAGCGCAAGGATGGAAAAGGTCGCTGACGAATAAACGCACTTCCCAAACCTATCCACCAACCTGGACTCCTTGTCCAGAGGGTGGACTGAGGAACTCTCTTGCGCCAGTTCCTTCTTGGTGGCTGCTGCGACCACCACTGCGTCAACGGGAGCTCCTTTAGACCAAGGTTGTCTGTCGGTGGGAGGAGAAAGAATCTTGATGGGGCTTTTGGGGATGGGCTCTACGGTGTCAGGCTCCTTCCATGCCAGTGCGGTGATAAGGTCCACCAAGGGGTCCGCTGGCGGGGACAACCAGGAAGTAGATGGGCCCATGCCAAAGGCCTCCAAGAACACGGACTCATCGGTAGGTGGATTTGGGGCTGACCAACCTCCCCTTTGGCGGAGGATCTCCATGATGTCTCCAAAGGAGACATCTTCGGGAGGTGACCTGGGGGAACCTTCTTCATCTAAATCCGTGTCTGTAGTGAGGGACTCAGGGGAGTCCAAGTGCCTCCTTTTGCACTTGTGCTTATGGGGGCCCTCTTCAGTGGGACTCTCTGAAGAGGACTCATGAGCCGCAGGGGGTTCCCTCAAGGGGAATAATCCGGGGCTCCTCTGGCATGGGCTGTCCTTGAGACAGTATGAAGGGAGTTGTCGCCAAATCCAGTGGAGTCTGGGTGGAATCTGAGGAGATGGGCTGAGGTCTCAATCCCTGGGAGAGAACCCTCTCCACTACTTCGAATGTCTAAGGAGAGCATACCTCCTTGGCACCCAACAAGGAAGAAGCTCTCCCCGGGTCCTTAGCCTGGATCGGAGCCGAAGCGAGGTAGCCTGAAGTCCAAGGGAACGGTTCGGATCCGAAAAGGTCGGAGTCAAAGATGGATCCATTCCCTCGGGTCTGACTCCCTGTCCACGGCTCAAGAGATTCGTTCAGATCCGAACTAGCCGGATCCGAGGAACTCAAGGTAATAGCCGGAGTCGAGGTTGGAGGAACCGTCGGCGCCGAGTTACCAGCTTCAAAGAGTCTCGGATCCAAAAACCCTGAAGCAGTCGCACGGATCAGGAAGGAGAGGAGAGATGGGGCGGAAAAAAGGCATGGAGGCCCCCCTCCGGAGGGAGAGGGGCCTGGCAAGACTCCCATCTGTATTTGGGTCTGAATGAATCTCCGCATCATCCTGTCCATGTCCGAAGAGGCGACCGACTCAGATCTGGCTGGTCTGCGCAACAAGGGTGAAGAAGGCCCCGGATCGGAAGATTCCATTGGCTCTGGCGAGAAACGCGGTGAGCGGAGCCTTGGAGAAGCTGGCCTCAGAGTCTTGGATGGTGGACAAGGGAAGGGTTCCCTATTCGGAGAACTCTTGCGAGGCCTATCCCTCTTCCTCTCTGTCTTCCTTGCGCCTTTCTCTGTCCTTTTCTTTTCTTTCCTCTTTTGCTTTTTCCTTGTCTTTATCTTCCCCAACACCAGAACAAGTGGGAGTTTGAGTCCCTGTCTGAGTGGGTGGTTGGGCGGGAGTACCAGAGACCGAGGCCATGGCAGAATCCAGCATGGAGGCAGGGAGAAGACCCTTGGCAACCAATTTGGCCTTCCTATCCCTGAGGGCCCTCGGGTTGAAGCCTGCACAGATTGTACACTGGGTGGATAAATGGGGCACTCCCAAACAGATTACACACAGAGTGTGACCGTCAACCGGTGAGAGCTTATGGCCACACACTGTGCATTTTTTGAAAACTGACTTAGGCTAATCAGCCATAGTCTAAAAACTAATCGCCACTCCCTAAAGAAGGAGCACAACACGCTAGCACACACTGAAGGGAAGTGGGCCTAGAAACTACTCTCAGAAGAAAAAACATTTTTTTTTTTTAAAGCTATAACCGACGAACAGTCTACACTAAAAAGGGGGAGGAAGAGAAAACTAACTACCACTTGCACACAATATAGAAATAACTAACTTACTTATCCCTGAAGCTCAGAGCAAAGGAGACCACGATGCCTCACTATGGCGCAGAAAACGAGACCCGAGGGAAGATATCAGATGGTGGTGTATTATGGGTAGGGGAGGAGCTCGGAGCAGATGCTAGAAAATAAGTTGCCAGCTCGGATCCGATATGGATCCGAATAACCACAGGTTGCAGATAAATGAAGTTAACTACTTCAGATCCATAAATTCACCCAAGTTAAGTACCCATACTCCTCATGAAAAGGAAAACAAGTACATGTCCCAAACATCTGGGTTATTCATACACAAAATATAAGGGGTTAGAAAAAATGGGAATATAAGGGTAGACTTCTTAAGATCCTCACAATCAACAGCCTAGTAAGTACCTATGAACTTATGACTGCTATGCAACAGTATACATGGATGATGCAGTGGTGTACTCTGAGGACTTGGGGAGTTCCATCTCCTGAGATTACTAGCAGTCTAGATTACAAGCAGTCTCAACTCTCAAGAAAACAGGTCTAATTGTGAAGGCTGACAAAGGTAAACTCTGTACAGAATAAACACAGCATTTGGAATATATGATCATGACAGGGAATAATCCTGAAAGTTAAGACACCATAAAGACATGTCAAATTCTAACACAAAGAAGAAGGTGAGAACTTTTAAGGCTGGCAAATTTTACTGAAAATCTGCTAAAGATTTTTCCACCCTGCAGCTCGTCTCCTGACATATTTGACAAAAACGACAACCCCTACAGAGGTTAGATGGTCAAGCAGAGGTTGATGTAACTTTTAACACACAGAAATCCCTTCAAAGCTTTTAACTTATTTTGCTTACACCAATTTTCTATCTACCTACATTACTGATGCCTCTGAATCTGGTTTAGAGCAGATCATCCCACAGAAACAGTATTCTTTCTTCTACCATGGGAAGTTGGGGGCGAGAAACGAATACAATTTTTTAAGCAGGAAACCTTAATGAGGCAAAACACAAATACTTTACCATACAGTGTGGGTTTGGTAAAGTGAGTAGTCCACTCTCTGTGATATTACTTAGTGGACAGACATATTTCTGTTAACTAATCATGCCTCATTATTATAGTTACATAATGGATGGCAGTATGCTCAGACAACAGATTATAGATATATTTACAAAATCTTAAGCAAAACAGTTTAGCTCCACAAAAAGGGTGATAAGTTGTCCTACTGACATCCAGGTAACCCCAAATACTGGAATCTGAGTATATAGTAAAAGAACTGTGCAAATTGGATCCAAACAAAGTACAGGGAGGAGATGGAATTAGTAACAATGACCTGAGAACACTTCAGCAAGAACTTACGGTACCATTTATATTTATTATTCACTAGGGTCATATAAATATGGGGAGATTCCTCAAGATTGAGACATGCACCTATTAAACCTATCTTTAACGGAAAGGGGAGTAGGACAAACCCCAGAGTCATATAGACCCTTTAGCCTACTTTCATGTTGTGGAAAATAATGGAGAAGGTAATATTGGATAAGTTACTGTCAGAAAAGGATAGGTTGGTACTTGAAACCATATATCAGCATGCATGTGCTGAAAATAGATCAATTACCACCTGTAATATGATGTTGTATAACAATATAATAATTGCTATGAATGAAAAATTGTGCTGTGATGTAATTTATATAGATTAAGCATTTGACAGGGTCATACACAAAACACTGATCAATAAATTAGTACAACTAGGTATTGATGTACTCTTGATATGATGGATAGCTGCATGGTGTACGAATAGGGCATGGCAAGTATCATACAGCAAATGGACAGCTGAAACCCATGCTTACAGTCAGGGTGTCTCACAGGGCTCTGTCCTAGACCCTTACTTGTTTAGATTGTATCCTTTAAACCTATCTTTTTCATCTGAGGTATTCTACAGTCTATGTGCAGACGACCTGAAATTGGGTAAACTGATTACATGCGTTACAGATAAGGCATGTCTGCAAAATAACTTGACTAAATTGACCATTTGGCCACAGGAGAATAATATAGTGATAAATACATTAAAAACTAAGCATATGAGACTTGGGAGATATAAATTGAAAGACGAATCTTTAATACAGCACTCAGTGATTGAAACTGTAGACTAATTTAAGGACCTGGGTAGATTCAGCTATGAGTTTTTCTAATCATATCAACCAATTGGTTAATGAGCTATAGAACTATAGGTTATATACAAAGAATTATAAAGTCTAGGAAATCAAAAATGCTGACGTCATTGTTAGTTACATTACACTCAAAATTGAGTTTGGAATAATATGGAAACTCAATATGAATCCAAGCATGAGTAAACTGGAAAAAGTACAGAGGAAATATACCAAGGGCATCCATGGATGTCAAAATTTAAATTATAAAAAACTAAAATATCTGAACTTGTACAGTGTCTCTTACAGATATCTAAGAGGATATCTTATTCAGGTGTATAGGTCATTTAGGGACTACATCTGGGAATGTTTGGGGTTATCCAAAAGTACTAGAGGATCATCAGACAATGTAAAAAATTCTATAGGAATGAGAAGTGTACTAACTGGCTCTCTGACAGAATAGCTGATGCATGAAACAGACTACCAAATTACATTAAAGCAAGTACTAATTAAGATATTTTTAAGAACAGCCTGGACATTATTATGGGAACAAGTGTGTTGGTGCATTGTCAAGCTAGAAGGGGATTAATGTCTGTTCTTGAAATATTTGTATGTACTGTACGTATGTACCAAATTATACAGGTAAACGCGTTCCACGCAGCCCAGTGAATCTGAGATATCCCACAAGCCTGGTACTACACAAAAAATGAGGATAAGTTGTCAGGTCCCAAAACCCTTCCATTTAAGTTGGACTGGGGGTTATGTACTACTGTTGGGTATTCAATGCTGCATGTAATGAAAATATTGTAAAAATGCTAACTTTCTATGTGTTGCTGTGCATCTAGCTGATTTGTGGGAGGAGCTTAGTAGTAGTAGTTTTTTTTTTTTTTTTTTTTTTTAACATAACACTGGAGAATATTTCATCCTTGGCAGCAATTATTATTCTGAGCCTGCTGCTGTTGTGAGACTATTTTGGATTTTTCCCCAACCACTGTCCCAGTCCATGCTGTCCTTTTAAACCCAGTATCTTGAGTTGTTCTCTCCAGTTGTAAATTTGACTTTGAAAGCTTCTTCCAGTCTCATTTCATATGCTCATACTAGCGAGAATTAGAAGATCAAAATGAGACGGCCCTCTACTTATACTGATAGTGTCTCTCATATCTTCCCAAAGACCTTGGATTAAACGTGGAACAGATGCTGAAGTTGGTATCTAAGTGGCCACCTCTGAGACAATAAACACATTCCTTGTGGGCATTCAAGTTGTGAATTTTATGCCCACAAGAAGTTCATTTCTTGACCCCGATCGGTTTTTCAGACATGACAGGAAAAGATGGCAGAGCAGTAGCCATCAAAGCAGTACACACACACAAAAAAAAAATCCAAAAGAAAAAAAATCTTTTTCCTTTTTTTGTAGAAAAGAATATGAGGAAAAGAAAAGTTACCAACTATGCTAATTTAGAAACAATACCCTGTTTCTTTCGGTTGGGTGGGCGTTCGAAAGACATGCGTAAATGAGCATGCCTTCGTTGAAGGTTGAACGTCGAGCTGGCACCTCGGCGTTCGTGAAAAGCTACTGCCAATCATTAGCGGACTGGAGTTCCGTTGTGGCGACCCCTAACCGGGAAAAAGCCAAAAGACAAACAACCCTATTTAAATCCGTAATAGGGAAAGGCAATACCAACTTTGGTACGAATGAACTATTACAAAAAATGGTATGAAGCCTAACGCTGTCACAAAAACTAAGAGGGAGGATTGAAAACCCAAATAAGAATAGTTTAGAAGAAAACGTTTAGACATAAAATATGCTAAAAACTTGCAATAAATCACTAATTTGTACTTGAGAGAGGAACCTGCATCTGAGCACGATGGCAGCAAGCAAGATCTGAGGTACTGGAGATGGATTGAGACATTATGGGTAGATGGAGGAGATTGAAACTTGGATCATAAGTCTTGAGTATGCAGCTGAGTCGGATCTGAACCTACACGTTGAGGAAGAATGAAAAGGACACCATCAGATCTGCCTCTTAGAAGGAAGCTTGGGTTAGGTGTTACTGCTTTGCTCTTTGTGAGAGACAGTCAGGAGTACAACCACACTGATCTCTGCCCGTCTCTGATTAGGCAGTGGTTGACAGTCTTCAGTTTTAATTCTGGACCACTGTACAACTTGAGACTCTGTTTGGCTGAGCTATGCACATGCTATTCAGGGTATCTACCAGGAGAAGATTATAAGTGTAGTGACCAAATCATCTGTGACAAGAATGCTGACTGTTGGTCAGCCTGTGACCTGATGTTTATTGTTACTGATTTATTTCTAGTGAGAAAAGGAGCAGAGAGATTGCTACAAGAGACGAGACCAGCACTAGCAGCCAGGTACTAGATAACAGACAAATCACTACTATTCATCATTCTTGGCAAAATTAATTCTCTCTCTTCATCAAGTACTGCAAGATTAGCTACCATGTCACCTAATTTTAGAGTATGATTCAGTTGTGTAAGGAAACTTACCAAAGCAGCAGATGCTCTAATATCAATATCAATATTAATATCAAATACTTCAGAAAGGGAGGCTAGAGCCCAGAAAATAGTAAAAATAAAGTTATGTACTTACCATAACAATTTATCTTTTCAGTCTAGTCCATCCAATAAAGCACATGGGTCCTTGAGCCTCTGCTCGGATCTGATTCATTTAGTGCTCTAGCCTCAAGCCTTTCCCATTTACCCATAATGTCCTGTTCCTCCTTGACTTTTGAGATTGAGTTTAATGGCAAAACTTGCGTGTATTCTCATTGCCTTTGATTCAGAAGGGAAGGTACTTCAGATCCCATGTACTGGCAGGGGGATGGAGGTGGGCTGTCATAATGAAAGGTTCTATCATTATGGTAAGTAGATAACTTTCGTATTTTATTTATTCAGTCCATCTGACCTGACAAAGGGGTCATAATCCCCAGCTACTAGATTCCTGGGTGGCTTTGAGACAGGAAACCCTTAAGGCTGGAAGCCCCAAAGGAAGCTGTAGCTTTAGAAATACAGTTTAACTTGTACTGCTTGACAAAAGTATGAGCTGAAGACCAAGTAGCAGCTTAATGAATTTAATCCAAGGAAAGAAACCTGAAAAAGGCTGGAGAAGTTGCCATGGCTCTGGTGGAATGAGCTTTAGGCTTGTGGGGTACGGATTTACTTTGAGACGTATGCAGGCAACCACCTTAATAAGGAAATCTTTAATATGTTTTTGCCCAAATTGTTTCAAGCAGAGGATACAACTGTTCATCTTTTCTGGAGGAAGCTGTCCTTTGAATGTAGAAGTGAAGCTGCCTATGTACATCATATATACGTAAAAAGTATTGTTCTTTGTTATGGTAACTCAGAAAAAACAATGGAAGATGTACGGGTTGTGAAAATTTTACCTCAGAAGGCACTTCTGGAAGAAAGGAGGGGTTGCTTCTTACGGTATCCCTATCCTTATGGAATACTACACACAGAGGTACACAGGATAAAGCCTGTAGCTCTGAAATCCTCCTGGCCAAAAGTGAGAGCCACTAAAAAGTACAGTTGTGTACACTTAACATAAATGTAGATGTTCGTGTGTATTCACTGTTGCAGTCATCACATTTGGGTTATCTGCCTGCAGGTAGCCCTCAGTCGGCCCAAATACCAGAGTCTTGGGATTTCTGCATTGGATGCTGTCGCCTCTTCCATGATGTCAGGTCTTCAGGGGTATAAAACATGCAGCCGACGTCATTACATCAGTTTTTCTTGCCCCAGATGTCAGGAGCCCCAAAATAGGAAGCAATTACATGGTGTGGAACACCTCCAGTAAAAAGTAAATACCACTGCCATAAGATATGGCCAAAAAAAGAGGATAGGAAGTACGTATAGAAAAGTCAGGGGGCTGGAGGGAGGGTAACCAGGACTGCAACAGTGAATACACTCGAACATCTACATTTATGGTAAGTGTACACAACTGTACTATGTTCTTTGTGTTTCACTGCTGCAGTCATCACATTTGGGTTGATTCCCAAAGATGAGGAAGGGTGGAGGCAGTCAAGAAGTATTAGGGCTGGCTAGCAGGCCTTGTAAGACTGCTGTAGCAAATCCAGCTCTGGCTTTAGAAAAGATAGGCAAGTGATAATGCTTGGTGAAGGTGTGTACTGAACTCCAGGTTGCAGCTTCCAAGATGTCCCTGGTAGGGACTCCCATGAGAAATGCTGTAGAGGCTGCGGTAGGCCCTAGTGTAACGGGTTCTGATCCCCTGAGGGGTAGGTTTTCCATGATGTTTGTAGCAGAAATGGATGCAGTGTGCTATCCATTTGGAGATGGTTTGCTTTGAAATGGCCTTGCCCTCTGCCCCTGTAGCAAAGCTAACTAGCAGCTGGTCAGATTTTCTGAAAGATTTAGTCCTGTCAAGGTAAAACCTAAGCTGTCTGTGCACATCCAAGGAGTGCAGGATCCTTTCCTCTTTATTCTGAGGATTAGGAAAAAAGGTTGGTAACTGGATGGATTGGTTTAAAGCCACACTGGATACCACCATGGGCATAAAAGATGGATTAGCCTTGAGGGAAACCCTGTCCGCATGGAAGATAATGAAGGGTTCCACAGCTATAAGGGCCTATAACTCAGACACTCTTCTAGCTGAAGTGATGGCTAGAAGTAAAGCTGTTTTCCAAGACAGTAATTTTAACTCTGCTATAGCAGCAGGCTCAAAAGGGGGAAGCGTGAGCTTCTCTAGTACAAAGTTAAGGTCCCAGGCAGGACTGGGCACTCTCTTCGGGGGTCTTAAATTGTTAGCTCCTCTCAGGAACTGTTTGACCAGAGGGCGAGAGAAGAGAGGTGGTTCAGTATTGTAATGAGCTGAGATGGCAGAGGCATGAATCTTAATTGATGAGAAGAATAGGCCTTTGTGGAGCAGCTCTGCTAGATAATCTAGGATTTAAGGCAAGGTGGGCACGGCTGTGTCCTTTCCCTCAGACTGGCTCCAAGAACAGTATCTTTCCCACTTTTCAGAATAGGATTTCCTAGTACTAGGTCTCCTGGCCTCAAGGATGACATCCAGCACCTGTTTGCTGAGGGTTGCTGGTGATGTATTCAGGGAATAAGCCGGGCTGCTAGGTTTAGGGTTTGCAGCTGAGGATGCAAAATCTGGCCCTCCTGCTGGGACAGCAGAGAGGGGGTCTGATGCAGGTGCCAGGGTGGCACTGTTGTCAGACTGCGTAAAAGTGGGTACCAGTGCTGGCGTGGCCAGTCTGGTGAAATGAGGATGGTCCTTGGCCTGTCTTGTTTGATCTTGAGTAGTACTTTCGAGAGGAGGGGCAGAGGGGGAAAGGCATAGACTGAGAGGTTTTCCCATGTAAAGGATAGGGCATCCACTTTCCATGCTTGGCTATGGGGAGTTCTGGTGCAAAATTTGCTCAATTGATGGTTTAGGGGGGGAAACAAAGAGGTCCACCTCTGGTGTCCTCCACCTCTGGATTAGAAGTTTGAATGAGTTGGGTTCCAGTTTCCACTCGTGTGAGTCCATTACATTTCTGCTTAAGTCGTCTGCCAGTGAGTTTTGTTTGCCTGGCAGGAATTGAGTTTGCAGGTGCACTTGGTTGCTCAAGGCTGTGTTCCACAGAGCCATGGCTAACCTGCAGAGCAGGTAGGAATGAGTGCCCCCTGCTTGTTTATGTACCACATAACTGTGGTGGTGTCTGTCTTTATCAAGAGTTGTCCTGGAAGAATAAGGTATTTGAAGGCTGTCAGTGCATTCTGTACAGCTAACATTTCTTTTTGACTGATATGCAGGCGCATTTGTCCTGGACTCCATTTGCCTGCCATGTGAGCCCCCCATGCATAGTTTGATGCGTCTGTTGTCAGGGTTTGGACGGCGGGGGGGGGGGGGTGAATGAAAGGGTGTCCTTTGTTGTGGTTGTAGGCCTCTGCCCACCAAAGGAACTCTGGCCTTAGGCAAGGAATGATAGGAATCACTGTTTTCAAGCCCTGAGAATGTTGACACCAGAGACTTTTTAAGTACCACAGAAGTTTCCTCCTATGCAGTCTTGCATATGGAATTAGGAGAATGCATGAGGCCATGAACCCTAGGGCTTGCAGTATTTTCCTTGCAGATAGCTGGGTTTGGATAGCCAGTAGTTTGAAGTAATTTCTCAAATAAACCTGCTTTTCTGGAGTGAGGAATGCCATCTGGGAAGTTGTGTTCAAGCTTGCTCCCAGGAATACAATGTTTTGGCTGGGTACTAGATGAGATTTCTTTTTGTTAATGGTATACCCCAGAGAAGTTAGGAGTCTCTTTACAAATATCAGGTGCTGAAGTAGCAATTCTTGACTGTCCGCCTGAATTAGGCAATCGTCCAAGTATAGATAAATTTGAAAGTTTCTCTGCCTGCAAAATGCAATGGCCGGAGCTAGGCACTTTGTGAACACCCTGGGAACAGTAGATAAAGCCAAAGGGAAGTTCAGAGAACTGATAGTGCATACAGCCTGTCCCGAAACGTAGATATTTCCTGCAAGATTCCCTTATGGGGATGTGTAGATAAGCTTCTAAGTCTAGGGTGACCAGCCAAGAGTCCTTGGCTAGCATAGGAAGCAGCTGTTGGAGTGTAAGCATTTTGAACTTTGGTACCACCAGGAAGGTGTTGAGAATTGACAGATCCAGAATAGGGCATCAAGAGTTCTCTTTTCTGGGCACGAGAAACAGTTTGGAGTAGAAACCCTGTCCCCTTTGCTCTGCTGGAACAGGTTGAATAGCTCTTATACTGAGAAGAGAAAGTACTTGCTTTTGGGCCTCTGCCCACTAGTTTGGAGGAAGGTCTGGCAATTCGCTTGGGGTTGGGAGCGAGTGGAAGTAGAATCTGCATCTCTGGGATACAATATTTAAGACCCATCGGTCCTGGGTAATATATTCCCAGTTTTCTGCATGCAGGGTGAGTTTTCCTCCTAGGGGTGCAAGTACTTGGGCATGGCTGGGAAGGATGGAGGACAAGTCATTGTGAACTTTTTTCATAAGAGGGAGGTTTACCACTCCCTGTTTTTGAGGTGGGAGCACTCCACTGTTTAGATCTGTGCATACCCAGAGACTGTAGTCTTTGTGATCTGTTGCTCCTGGGTTTGGACTGAAAAGGCCTAGGAGGAACTGGAAAGGACCAGTTTTTCGAAGGCCAATGCCTACTGAATCTAGTTGGCTTTACCTGTAAGAAATCTAACAGTTTGCATAGATTTAGCTGCCAAGCAAACAATCTTGGTTTAAAGGAGCATCTAGTAATTTTGCTTTGACATGGTCTGGCAAGATTTGTTCCTTCAGCCAAGCATGCCTTCTCAGAACAGACCCAGTGACAGCAGTCCTGCAAGATGCTTCTAAGGCATCAAAACCACACTGCAAAATATGTTTACCAACTTGGTTTGCAGAATGCATTAACTCTTGTAAATTTTTATTTTCTGCACAATCAGGAATCAACAACATTTTTTGTTTAATTTGTTCCATAATGTACTGCTGGTACTTCAACATGTGAAACTGGTAATTTAAAGCCCTGATGCCAAGAGTTGCAGAGGTATAAACTTTCTTACCCCATCTGTCTAAAGCCCTAGAATCCCTGTCTGAAGGGGTAGGGTTTTTGGCTGTAGTAGCCTTAATACCTTTAGGTCCCTGGGAAATGGGCTCTAGATCCACAGTAGGATTTTTAAAGAGAAATTTGAGAGAGTCAGGTACTCTGTAGTACCTGTCAGGCTTTCTAGGAGCTGGAGGTAAAGTATCAGGGGTAAGACACGATTCCATGAAGACATCATCTACAATATCCAGGACAGGGGATATAGCTAGAGGACTGTGCTGAGACAAGTCTAAAAAATCCTTGAGTCTCTTTTTGGACTGAGGGTAGTCCTGGCATTCCCAGAGGAAATGCTCTCTTAGGGTATATGCAAGGTTTCACCGAAAGAAAAATCCTCTGGCGGGGAGACAGAGGGAATGGAATCCTCTGCATCTGAACCCTCATAGGTGGATAAGGGTATGTCCTGGTAATCAGAGGGTTCAGCGTCATCAGACTCATGGTGTGTAGAATCAGAAGAAAAATCAATTTTTTGTCTTTTAGAGGGGGAAGGCTGGCTTCCCCTAATTAAAGTAATAAGGTCTTCAGCCTTTCTAAACATTTGTTTCTGAGGCATGGGAGTTTGAGAATGTGCTTTGGTCATCGGTTTCCTAGGCGTAGTGCGAACTCTGAGCCTGAGAAATGCGGTAGTTTTAGTCAAAAATGAAGTAGTCAACTTAATACAAACATCGGAAGGTCTGAATACACCCTCAGAAGCCGGTGCCTGTACAGCAGCTCCGGACCCATCCAAGGTAGAGACATCCGCAGGTTCCATAGTCGAAGAAGCATCTCGTGGCACACTGGACTCCGAATGGGTCTCAGAAGAGGCCTGCGAATTAGTAGAAGCGGGCATCAGGGGCTGCGAAAGCGTCTCACTGAGTACCGGTGGACTGGCGACTAGCTTAACGGAAGCGTCGTCTGCAGTTTTGGACCTATGCGGTCTGTCTCTGTCTTTATCCTTACGTTTTTTCAGAAGATCGGTAGTCTGATGGCTTAACAAAGCCATTTCAGAATATGGAGAATGAGAGCGAAAGAATTTAGTGACAAAGACAGCCTGACGAGGAATAGTTTGGGCGTTGAACAAGGCACAAAACCAACAGCAAGGAACATCGTGGTCTGGGCCTAAACAGGTGACGCAGTAAGAATGAAAATCTCTGTGAGGTATTTGTTTTCCACAGGCAAGACAATTAACTTTTTCTGACATTGGTTAGAGCAAGAAAAAAGGATCCCCAATGGGGTACTTAGCTTTAGAAGACTACAGGTTTGAAACTCAAAAACGAAAATTTCAGGTAGCGGCCAACCGGCACTTGTGAACTGTTTCTGCTTCGGACTCCCGCACGGCAAGAAAGACTGATGTAATGGTGTCGGCTGCATGTTTTATACCCCTGACGACCTGACGTCATGGAAAAGGTGACAGCATCCGAAGCAGAAATCCCAAGACTCTGGTATTCGGGCTGACTGAGGGCTACCTGCAGGCAGATAACCCAAAGGTGAAGACTGCAACAGTGAAACACGAAGAACATGTATAGTCTTTCAAAACAAGCCACATAATTCTGCAGATGCAGCCAGCTCAAATGGACATTAGGAAAGTGCCTCCAATATGAAATTTAAGTCCAAGGAGCAGCCAGATTTTTTATAGGAGAGGTCTCAAATCGAAGGTCCATTTACAAAGGCTTTATAGAACGTATGAGAAGCCAGAGAAGAGTCCTGAAACCCAATGTGGAAGGAGGAAATAGCTGCCAACTGTACCTTGACACTCAAGATGCTGGACCCTGAAAAAAACATGGAAGATGAGAAATGCAGAACATCCCCCATGGATGCCAAAAATGGGGTCTATGTTATGAGATTCTGCCTAATTGGCAAATCTTTTCCGTTTACTTGCAAAACACCTTATTATGCAGACTTTTTTCTAGGATGCTGGCCATAGCTGTTACTGACAGAGGGAGGGCAGACCTGGAAGGACCAACATGCAGCTATAAGAGGACAGTAAAGCCACCAGTTTAGATGAGTTCAGCATGACTGAGTAATCCTAATAGGATAAGACAAGAAATCTTACTTCTGAGACCACTGACACGGTAGGATTCTCATACGGTAACAAATAAGTTGCACCAATACAACTGATAATGCCATCACCTCTAAAACTCTCAAGACCAAGCTGGAGGATGACTGGATTTCAGAAGACTTTATACTGCAACTTTTAATTGTGTGATTCTATCTTGTGTTGGAGAGATCAGCATTATGGTTATGTCCCGATGACAGCCCAAACAAACTAGATGCTGAGTGGGAAACAGGTTGAATTTCCCTAGGTTTACCTTAGTACTTGCAGCAAAGCAGAAAGATGAAGAAGATAATCTTTGGCTTACAAAGGAAACTCCTTGAAAGAGGCAGCCAGAAGTCAGTTGAAGTAAGCTAAAATTTTGAATGCCTGATGACGCAGATGGGCTGCTATTACCACTATGCATATGGTGAACATCCTCGGGGCTGTGGTGAGAACAAATAGCAGGGCTATGAACTGAAAGTCACTGGCTCCTGAACAGAAGCAAAGGAATCTCCTGGACTTCTCTATTTTTACCTGAAGGTAAACATCCTGGAGATCTAGAGAGTACATCCACTCATTCTTCTGAAGACACTAAAAAAAATGGCTGGACCAAGACCATCCAAAAGTAGGCGTTTTCAACAAAATTGTTTAGAAAACTTAGGTCAAAATGGGCCAGAGGTCCTTCACTTTCTTTGGAACCAAAAAGAAGCGCAAGTAAAATCCTGACCCGAGTTGGTCTAGTGGGACCACCTAGATGGATCTTTTTTGTAGAATAGAACTAACCTCTTGCACTGTGGCCTTTGTCTGACTGGGCCATTAGGCAATGACGTTCGGGCAGGTGGGGGAAACTCCAAAAATGAAATTTGATAACCTCCTGATATGATCCCTCTCACTCACTTGTCTCTTGTGACGGTGAATCACAAGTGAGAGAAGAGGGATACCTCCAGAGTGAAGCACAGATGGGCAAACTTTCAGAGAATCTGGAACCATATGTCAAAGAGCAGCCCACAGAATCCCTGGTGCTGTAGACCTCCATGTCCTCTTGGTCTGTGTCTACTGACGTTTTCTCTTCTGCCTCAGCCACCTCTGTAAGAAGAGTCATCATAAATCACCTAAATTCCCTTGAGTACCTATTTCCCTATAGGTCCTTTTTGACTCAGTTACACAGCAATCTTTTTCACTATTTCTAGCATGTCGAAGGGTCAGTTGCTGGCGTCCGCTCCTGTTCAGCTGGTGAATCTGGGAATCTTGAGGCAATGTTACAATTGCCTCATGTACACAGACAACCCTCTCCTCCTCCCAACAAATACAAATATATGCAAGAGATGCAACTATATAGCCAAACTGGAGACTGAGCTCTCTCAATTCAGGACTGGCAAGACCAGTCAGGAGTAGAAGGTAACCACGCACACCACAAACCCAGTCTTACATAGAACTATCACAACTGCAAACCAAACACATAAACACACAAAAACATACTCGGAGGCGCTGATTAAAAATCTACCAAAACAACAGAGGCCTCCAAAGCAGACACCCAAGCAACCACCACCTCAAGACATAGCACATGCAACACATAGTTCACAAAGTCAGTGTGCTAAACAGTCACAGCCCTTAAGGCCAAACAACATGCCAGACACACTTGTAATAGGTGACTCCATAGTCTGACACACTGACATCCCGCTCACCAGACTGAACAAGGAAAAGGTCACAGTAAGCTGCCTGTCGGGAGCTAGAATCCGCCACATAACACAAGCACTCAGGTCACTCCACAGCAAGTACAAATATGACTCAGTCATTGTACATGCCGGTGTGAACGACCTGAGACATACCTCCCTGGACTACATGAAAAGAGACATAGAGGAGCTCTCTGATTATGTAGCCCAGGCCGGTATGACCCTGACCCTGAGCAGCATCTTACCCTCACCAAGAATGATGCCACAGTACAAAGACAAAATGATCAGTTTTAACAATTGGCTTAATTACTGGTGTCATTCTAAGGGGATCCAATGTCTGTCTGCTTGGGATGACATGCTTGACAAGCCACACTGCTTCGCAAGGGATGGCTTGCACCTGTCACCCCTGGGCTTGCCACCCCACATAGTGCCTTTTTTAGGCAAGGCTCAAATGACAAACCTACCTCCCTAGAAAACACAAGTGGAAAAAAACTAAGGGTAATGCTGCTCAATGCCAGAAGTCTAAACCTCAAGATGCAGCCCTCAAGCCCTCCTCAGTATGGAGAACATTGATGTCTGTGCAGTGACTGAAACCTGGTTGAAGGCTCCTGAGAGCACCCCAGCACCATCAGGTTTTACCTCATATCATGCTTTCCGGCCCCAAAACTTGGACCGAACCACAAAAGGAGGGGGAGTATCCATATTCATCAAAGATACCCACATCTCCAGGTTAGTGGCAACGCACGAAGCATCGGAGACCATCCAGGTGCAACTAACCATAGGCAAAACTGCCTTACAGTTTGTAGCATGCTACAGACCACCCTCTCAAACTCAGGAACCCCACACAGCCTTCCTGAAGACACTGGAGAGTATGAATGTCTCTCCAAATACCATCATTTTGGGAGACTTCAACTACCCAAACATAGACTGGGAACATTACTCAAGCCCCAACACCCTAGCCCAAAGGTTCCTAGAATTCATAAACTCAAATGCAATGGAACAACTAGTCACCATTCCCACAAGAGGAGACAATATACTAGATCTGATCATCACAAACATGGGGACAAAATGCTCCACACCGGAAATATACCCCTCTTTGGTAAGATCAGACCATAAATTAATCTCACTGGAAATCCACATCCCGCCCCCCCCCCCTCCACCAAAAACCACAGTGAAGAACTTCTCAAAAGCCAACTTCACACTTCTTAAGACTGAAGTGGTATCCTTCAAGGCCCCTGGGCCAGTGGAAACCACAACCCACACTGCTGAATCCTTTGCAAATGCCTTCTACGGGCACCTTCAAGAATGCATGGATCATGCAATCCCAAATAAAACCAAGACCCATTCCCCCAAAGGCAGGTGCCCGGTCTGGTGGACCCCAGTCATAAACAAACTTTACAACAGGAGGAGGAAGCTACTACATGACAGAGCAAAATCCCCAAAAGGGAAGGCATCTCTGATCAGTACTAGCAAAAAACTATGATCACTCATAAAATCATCCAAGGCCAACTTTGAGAGAAAAATCGCAAGAGACACAAAAGACAATCACAAGGCCTTCTTTAGCTATGTTAGAAACCTGGGTGGAAACTCCCAGATATGCTCAGAGTTAGTCCAAAATGACACAAAATACACTGAACCCACTGACATTGCCAACATTCTGGCAGACAGGTTCAGTGCAAATTTCTCCTCCCCCTCTCCCCCAAAAGGAGAAATAACTATCCCAGCAGAGTGTAGCCTCCCTAACATCTCAGATGCCCAGGTGAGAGCCGCCCTCTCCAAAGCTAAAAACACAGCATCAATGGGACCGGACGGTGTCCCGGGCTGTGTGCTACATGAACTCCAAGAGGAACTAAACCCACACATAAGGCTGCTGTTTAATCTTAGCCTTACTACAGGATACGCACCCAAAGAGTGGCGACGGCAACAGTGGTCCCACTTCACAAAGGCGGTGCTTCTACGGACCCTGGAAATTACCGCCCCATAAGCTTGACGAGCCTGGTCTGCAAAGCTATGGAGAGAATCATTATGGAACTCATAAACAAAGACATTGGGGACCTACAGACATTGGATCCTACCCAATTTGGCTTTGTCAAGGGCAGATCCTACCTTTTGAACTTGGTCGACTTTTTTGAAACAGTCACTAAGGCCATTGATGAGGGCAAGGCAGTTCACACAGCCTACCATGACCTTGCAAAAGCCTTTGACACAATACCCCACTCGGGCATCATAGACAAACTCACCAGCTTAAATGTAAACCCATATGTCACAAGATGGGTTGCAAACTGGCTCAAGGACAGAACCCACAGGGTCAGAGTTGCTGGAGCTATGTCAGACTCTAAGCCAGTCACAAGCGGTGTCCCACAGGGCTCAGTCCTAGGACCCATCTTGTTCGGCATTTATTTTTCCGAGGTACAGGCAAACATAGGAGGATTGTGGCTGACAAAGTTCGCAGATGACTGCAAACTGGGCGCCATAATTGATACTCCAGCGGACACAAACATCCATCAGAGAGGCCTCATAGAAACGGATAATTGGTGCCAGAGCCATGGCCTTAAGCTGAACGCCAAAAAATGTATAGTCATACCCTTTGGGAAAAACACGGTACCCACAAATTACCACATAGGTGGCAATCCATTAAGTATGGAAGAGGTAATCAGGGACCTAGGGACCCAGGTTGACAGTAACCTCTCATTTGACACTCACATTGCCAAAGTGGTTAGGAAGACCTTCTATATTGCCCACCTTATCATGAAGGGTTTCACATCTAGATCAAGAGAGGTCATTGTGCCCCTGTACTCTTCTCTTATCAGGCCAATGATTGAGTACAATGCCCCATTTGGGATGTATCTCACCCAACACCTGCAGCAGTTGGAAAGACCCCAAAAGTTCCTCACCAAGAGGATAAAGGGTCTTAAACATATGTCATATGCTGCTCGACTAAAAAAACTCCAGCTCTATTCAGTCGCATACCGCCTACTCAGAGGTGATCTGTGCCTGACGTACAAGGCCATGTCCAATCCGGAATTAATGGACATGCTCCACCTCAGAAAATCCAAATCCATCAGAGCCACGAGAGCAAGAGACTTAAACCTCAACACAGAAATAAATAGGACGTGCTAGAGGGACAGATTCATAACCCAGAGGCTCCCTACACTCTGGAATAGAATCCCAGTCCATGTTAGGCAGAGCCCCCTCACTGATTCTATTCAAGAGAAATCTTGACGAGTGGATGGGAGATCGTAGGTTTACCCCAGGGGTCATCTCTGTGTCACTACTAGACAGAGGCACAGTAAAATAAACCCTAAAAGGGCGTAGTATTCTCATCCTAAGGGGTGGTGGCTAGGCTTATAAATGCCCTAGGGCAGATAGCCTAGTACGAACCTATGAGCCTATAATGATGCAAGACTTAACAAAACTAAAGTGAAAGAGCACCCGTTTGGTTCCTATTAAAGGTGGGCTGAGATATCTTGAACTTCACTCCAGCAGCAGAGATGATTTTGCTTTCTGGATTCTTTCTTTCACCATGGTCTAAATAAGATGGTCAATTCAAAGGGTGCATCTGTGAAGGACAGGGGGTTTTCAGCTGACCAAGATCCCCTAGGTCTCATGAGCGCCAGGATCTCACAGAGGGAAACATCCTCAAGAGGGGATTGTGGTGAGCCCTCTCCATCATCTGAATCAGTAACTCAAGTGGCAGACTCAGCTGGTAAGTGCAGGTGCTTCATCCTGCAAGCCTCTTTCTTAGAAGCCACAGGAAAGAATACCCTCGAGTCTTTGAGGTCTGCCTCTATACTAATGCAGGAAGTTTTGGGTCCAAGGAAAGAATCTGTCTAGATGATGCCTATTGCAAAGTCAAATCCAATGGGGTGGCATTGAATATAGAGGGCCCTGTTGATCTGCCTTGTGTGGTCAAAAGATCCTCGCCAGCACTCAGTAGACCTCTATAACCTCTGTGGGACACAAAGAAACCGCACCCATGGCCAGATCCTTTGATCCAACTGAGTGTCTGGCACCAGGGAGGGGATCAGAGTAGAGGCCTTGAAGGGTGATGCCTCTGACAGTACCAATGGAGACATCCACCCATTCCCTCGGCTCTGAGACTCCATGGTCAGGGTTCAATGGAACCAGAGTTGGGCAAGTCAGATCCAAAACACCTGGAACCGATGATACCAGATCAACAATTCCCAGGTCACAGGATCTAAAGGGACTGCAGCTGACGTACGGACTGGTGAAGAAAACTGGATCAGAATGAAATGCATGGATCCAACCAGCTTTGGAGATGATGGAGTCACAATGACCTCATCTTCATCTGGGTTTTGTGGAACTTTTGTGACAAATCGACATCACAGGCACCTTTACCGGATTTAAAAAGACCTTGCAGACAGGATCGAAGAAGGGCTAGAAAAAGGATTCTCCACTCTCTTGAGAGAAACTTGGATAGTGATAGGAGCCATTAGCTCCAGAATGTGTGTTCAGGTCCAAGCCACATGATCTTCAAGTCTCTAAGTCTATATTGAAGCCAAAGTATTTGATAAACGCTTCTCAACTCTGAATCTTTCATCTCTGGAGAAATGCCTTCTTGGCTTTGACTGGCTGCGGATCAGGAGGAAACCCTTTAATAATCAGCTTATTCCTCCTATCTGACAGGACTCTGCATCCAAAGGCAGTACAAATGTCGTATGAAGACCCAAGATGTGCAACCTTCAAACAGACCCAACAGATTATGGGAGATCTTGCAGTGGCATTCTATGCCCGCATTTGAGCAGTTTTTGAAGCAGGTAGCTCTCTCCCATTACAATACAAGAAAAACAGTACAACATGGAGAAATACAAGTATCTGCAAAAGATCATTTATGTATATTTACACTAAAAGAAAGACACAATTCTTAGTCCTAATTATAAATATATGGGGTGCGTGTATGTACATGTGTGTGTGTGTGTGTGTGTGTGTGTATATATATATATATATATATATATATATATATACACACATACATATATATATATATATATATATATATATATATATGTATGCATACATACACACACACACACACACACACACACACACACACACACACACACACACACACACAAATGCTGAATCTGCAAGTCAGAAACACAGGTACACTGTAATCCCTATGAGATTAATGTTAAGGCAAATAAGTACACAAACTAGGTGTAAAAGTCCTAACTACAGTTTCAACTAGAAGAAAGGGGGGGGGGGGGTAAAAAATGGCTTGAGACCACCAAAAAGAGGCCTGAAAAAAATCTTCAAATATCTACAGAGAATTATCAAAATTGTGCATTTTCACTATTTTAAAGATTAATACCTAAAATAACTAAGGCCAAAGAGACGCCAACAGCTACTTTCCTCTAATTTCTATTAACAAATAATAGGCAGAGCACTTATCTGCAGAGATCTGCACTGCTACTCCAAGAGATGGCAAACATGATCTGAGCTAGTGAGGGAACAGCAGAGCATTTGGGCTAAAAGCTGAGGAAGGGCTCAAGATTGCAGCACTAAACGGCCCGGACTGGATTTGAGCAGACACTTGAGGACCCATATGTCTGACTGGATGGACTGAATTAATGAACAGGATCTGGCAGGAACAAAAAAATGAACATACATAAATGAGTGTATGTGTGTGTGTGTGTATATATATATATATATATATATATATATATATATATATATATATGTGTGTGTGTGTGTGTGTGTGTATACACACACATATGCAGAAAGGTATACACATCCACACCCTGGTAATACAAAGAAACACAGAAAAAAACAAAAGGGAATGGAGGGAGGGAGTGGCTAACACAACAGTGACCTAGCAGAACATCTACTATTACTGTAGTTTACTTACACAAATGTACAATGTTCAACATTAGATCACTGCGGCAGTAGCCTAAAGCTATGTGGGTAGTTCAGAAGAACTTATAATTATAGGGAAAAGGAAAAAGGTTTGAGAATCCAGGCACCCCTGGAGAATGATCCTGGTAAAAGCTATTCTGAACCTGGAAAACAAATTCATTTTGTAAATCTTTGTAAAAATAAGCACAAAGGACCAAGTTGCTGCCTCTAGAATACTTTTACAGTCCACCCTTTTTCAAAGACCCACAGAAGAAGCCAAGGCTCTGGTAGAGTGAGTCCTAGCCCACTGACTCGTTATGGTGATGCAATAAATACTCACATGGAAGGTAAAGCTCCTAAATCAATATACTATCAGCTTATGGACTAAGGTAGTACTACAGGTTAAACAAAGTATTACTTTGGCTAGCTTTAATGCTACTCTTGATAACTGGATTTATAGAAATTTACCCAAAGGTTATGTACAGTCCCACTCAATTAAATGTATGAAAAGGGTAGCAATAACTTATAAATCTGTCTTGCTGAGAAATCCACTGAATACACTATCCCCTTAAAGGTGTATATAGCTAGGCATCATATGGTCCTTATGACTGCTTGCCTAGTGCTGTTCCTATCTCATATAAATAATGCTACTTCTTTAAGAGCAGACAAATGAGGTTATGGATTATGTTATTTACTGTAGCATTCTAAGCTATTGCAGATTCAAAAGAATGTCAGGGGGGGGGCTCATTGCGCTATGTAACAGAAGATCAGAGTCTGAATGGAAGCTGTCACTGGTTCTTCACTCAGAGATGGGGCCTCAAGCACAGATGGGGAATCTCATGACAGAAGGTATCTACAAATGCCTGCAGTGGGAAACTAGTGAAAAACTGCATAACCATATATAGGTAGGAAATATGTTCATTAAGAGTCTGCAGCAAGATCATCTTAGCTGGACCATGAGTTTGCTATAAATTAATTAAATAAATACATCTGGACGTTTTACTCAAATGGCGGAGAAAACTGTTCATGGACATATTTGTCTGTTAAGAATATATACTTCTGAAATCTGCTTTGCGGTGTTGAACACTGCCACTTGTGAGCTGAATAAAAGCTACATTTTCAAGTACTTCTGGATCCACTCTCTTCAAAATGCAGTATCAGCAAAAAAATGCATTACCAAAGTACTTTGGGGGTAAAAAACACTGAACACCAATATACAAAGGATTTATATGATAAAATAAATCCACAGGCATAAACACCACAAAGAGCTGAACCCTAAACATAAAACTATTAATCTCAAAAACAACGAAATAAATAAAAATATATATAAAAAAATCAAGTCAAAGAAATATGACTCAAAAAAATCATTTCTGTAAAGGAGTAGGCCTTCTAGTCTCAACACACTCCATTCTTTGCAGGATCACACAACTGTGGGGAAATAGCAGATGTCCTGCAAGTGTAAGACACCAGACTAATAGTATACACTATACTAGAGTAAGGCTCTAGGTGATTCGGTCATGTTGACTAATGTCGCCAAAATGGGCATGGGTAGTTACTGGTGATAAGTGGTTTGAGGACCCGGCCTGGAGAATAAGCATACTTGTGCCAGTGTACAAGAACAAAGGGGACATTCACAACTGTGGGCAGTACAGAGGCATCAAACTCCTATCACATGGCATGAAAGTTCTGGAGAGGGTGACTGACAAAATGGATATGCGAAGAGTAGTAGAAAGCAAGGTGGAAGATGAGCAGTTTCGATTCAGATTAGGATGCAGCACAACTGACCCGATGTTTGCAATGAGACAAATACTTGAGAAGAAGCTAGAGATGAGAAGAGTGTCCAACTGACCATTCCCAGACTTGGAGAAAACATATGACAAGGTCCCAAGAAAGCTGATCTGAGTAGTACTGCAGTGGTTTGAAGTCAAGGACCCAATGACTAAAGTACGAACAGTGTTGGGCCTCACAGAGGGATTCCCAGCGGGAGTGGGTGTGCACCAGAGTTCAGCTCTGAGCCTACTGCTGTTCATACTGGTGATGGACAACATTAGCAAACAGGTTGGAGGGGACAGATCAACAAAATTGCTGTATGCAGACGATGTGGCATTACAGGCAGACTCTGAGCTAGAACTTCAACAAAGGATAGGAGAATGGAATGCAAAACTGAAGGCACATGGGATAAGACTATGCGCAGATAAGACAGTGGTAATGGCAGAAAACTGGGGAAATCAGAAGAAGCTGAGAATAGAGATATAGAAGGGAAGATAGTGGAACAGGTAAACAGCTTCAAGTATCTGGGAGGGGTGGTTGAGGAGAAGGGAAATCTGAATAAAGAGGTCAAATTTAGAATCAGAGGGGCTGCAGCCAACTGGCATAGAGTGTCAGGTATAGTCCATGACAGAAGAATGCCAAGGAAGCTGAAAAGTAAGGTGTACAAGACAGTGGTGCGACCGGTACTACTGTATGGTACAGAAACCAGGGCAGTAAAGGCAGAACAGTTGGAGAAGCTAGAAGTGATGGAAATGAAGTGCCTGAGAAGGGTGATAGGATGCACACTGTGGGACAGATGAAGAAATGAGGACATAAGAGTAGAAGCCAGAGTAGCTCCAATTGCAGAAAAGATCAAAGAGAGCAGATTACGGTGGTTTGGGCACATGTGCAGAAAAGCAGAAGACAATCTGGTGAGGAAGATTTGGGACAGACAGGAAGAAGGCAAGAGAAAGAGAGGACTTCCAGTAAAGAGGTGGATGGATTGCATGGTGTAAGACACAAATTAGTATACACAAATGAATTCCCTGCACCCTCTATTCTCTTGTAAAGACCGAAGAAATAACTCTAATTTATCTTCTATGCTGCAAACACAAAGCACTCATTTGATAAAGTAGTCACAATACCCTCACTTTGTGGATAGCAGACCTGGTGTTAATGACCATGACAATTTCGCCATCAATAAAACAACATGCTCCCATCGTGGTAAAAAACATTTCTACTCAGCCATACTACTAAACTTACCTTGTGAATACATGTGGCAATATCTTCATTCTGAATTATTATCAGAAGTTTGTCCACAGAGTTTCTTTTCTCCAAAAAGTGCTGGGGATGACATTCAATGTTTCCTAACTTTGTTAGGTATTCCTAAAAAGTTAAAAAAAATGTTAATAAATTGAAAGTTCTTTTAATGGGAAAAAAATGATTTTACTTTATTCTCTGCACAGACTCGCAAAGTTTTCTGATCAGTGCTCTATATCTTAACTAATCAGATGAATAATACTAGAACTGTGCTGATTTTAATTTTATACTGTTCTTTAATGATGAATTTGAATCGCAATATAATAAGTACCAATTATTAGGTTTGCTTCCACATAGGACATTTTGCCCAAGACAATGAAGCTTGAAAAAAACAGGCTGCGGGTAAACTAACTACATGCATAGAAAATTGTTGCTTCATGTGTATTTCCAACAAGGCAGTTAAAGGGTTTATTTTTCAAATCATCCTATCACAGAGGATTCCATTTGACATGGCCACTGAATAAAACAGCCCCGATCAGAGGCTCATCAAATATCTGACGGACAGGAAAAATCAGACTTATTGTTCTCCAACTTTCATCAAGATCTGCTTGACTTGATTTCTTCCACAAGGACCTGCAGAATTTCACAATAACTCTTAAATTTTGGACTTCAATTTCAATACTATTTCTAGTATTTGTCAGGTTGATTGTGTGAAGAGGAGCTTCTCTAACTCATCTTTTCCAAACACATACCTTATAAAGATAGCCAGCAAATTATCTTTCCTACAAGAACTGACTACCAAAGTGGATGAATTTAAAAATGAACACTGCACAACTCCCAAATAAACTGATTTTTTTTTAACTGATATGAATTGGAGATTAAAACTGGAAAAAAAATGAAATCAAGGTTCCTTTATGAAACAAAATAAGACTTGAGAAAAATATGAATAACTTGGAAAACAGACCAAGGGGAAGCAGCATAAGATTGTGTTGTTTGCTGAGAGAGAATGAAAAAGAAGTTAGGTCTTACCATAACGTTCCATCTGTGTTGTTGATCTTCATTCATTCATTGTACGTGGGTTCGGAACCAATCCTCGGTTCCGACTCGCCCATTTTTCCAAGCTCGCACGAGGCAGAAAACTCTCAAGCTAAGTCTTTCCCATAGTGCCCCTCTCCACATTACCTCAGATCGAGTTTGCCTTAGAAGACAGGATGGATTATAGAGAGAAACCGGGGGCTTTCTCTGAGCAACTTCCTCATCAGGATTAAAGGACCATAAGCAAACCTCTAAGAGTTTTAGAAGGGAGATGGTGGGAGATTGTAATGAATGAATGAAGATCAACAACACAGATGGAACGTTACGGTAAGACTTTTTTATCTGATGTTGTCAGTCTTCACTCATTCCTTACATGTGGGACAGAGTCCCTAGCTACCTTGTTTCCTGGGAGGCCTTATGGAAGACTGTTCCTGAGTACCACTGAACCAAAAGCAGCTCTTCTCCTGGAGACCATGTCCAATTTGCAATGTACGATAAAGGTATGAGAAGAGGCCCATGTTGCTGCTGCGCAAATGTCATCCATGGAAGCCCTTGAATGAAAAGCTACAGAAGTTGACATTGACCTTGTGGAATGTGCTTTGATCCAAGCAGGAACAGCAACTTTGTTACCATGGTATACATAGGTGATGCAATCTCTTAGCCATTTAGATAGGGTAACCTTAGAAACTGATTTTCCCATTTTGGGACCAGAACAGGAGATGAATAGCTGTCAGACTTTCTGACAGACTTTGTCCGATCAAGGTAAAAGAGCAATTATCTGTGGAAATCGAGCAAATGCAAAGTGTACTCCCCTTTATTAGCAAAATTTGGAAAGAAAACTGGTAGGTCTATTGTTTGATTAATGGTTACGTCAGAAAATACTTTTGGTAAAAAGGAGGGATTTGTCCGTGGGGATACTATGTCTTTATGAAAAACTAGATATGGACGATTCACACACAAAGCTTGTAGTTCTGAAATACGTCTAGCGGACGCAATGGCTACCATGAACAAGGTTTTCCAAGACAAGAATTTCAGATCACAGTCGGCTGCAGGCTCGAAGGGGGAACTGGCTAAGGACTGGAGGACCAAGGTCAAATCCCAAGGCTCACATGGTTGTTTCAAAGGGGGCCTGATATGTACGACTCCCTTCTGAAAAACTTTACATAGTGGATGAGAAATTAGAGAGGAGTCATCAAACCCATTATGGTAGTTGGATATTGCAGAGAGATGGACTCTGATTGAAGAGGAAGCAGCTCCGGATTCAAGTAGGTTAGACAGATATTCGACTGTAGATATTTGTGCCAAAAAAGGACCTATTTCCTTTTTGCGACACCAGACAGAGAAACGCTTCCATTTACTAAAGTAAAGCCTCCTGGTGGATGGTTTATGAGAAGCCAGAAGTATATGACGGACAGGACAGGATAGGTTACTTTGCCTGGCAATCAACGTAAGTGGAGAAACCAAGCTGTCAGCTTGAGGCTAGCTATATTTGGGTAAATCAGACCCTGTGGATGTGATACCAGGTCTGGAGTTGGAACCAGAATCCAGGGTTGATGAGTTAGATGAGGCCATAGGAAAAGGAACCAAATTTGTTGAGGCCAGTAGGGACCAATGAGGATTACTCTGCTTCTCAACTGAAAAGCCTTCTTCAGGAATTGTGGGATCAGAGGGAGTGGAGGATAAGCGTAGAGAAGACCTGCGGGCCAATCGTGTAGGAGAGCATCCCCCTGCAGGGGAATTAGGGCAAAGTAGCTGCTGCATTTGTGATATGCAGGGAAGCGAACAGGTCGCAGCAAGGCTGGCCACAGCAACTGAAAATCTCTGTTGCTAATGCAGGACTGAGGGGGACCACTCGTGAGGCAGGAGAATGCACCTGCTCAATTTGTCTGTAATCAGGTTGGAATCCCCAGGAATGTGCATTGCTAGAAGAAAGCGATTGGAAGCTATCGCCCATTGCCCGATTCTCATGGCTTCTTGACATACTGGGGAGGATCTGGTTACCCCCCCCCCACGTTTATTTACCAGACTATGGACATGACTGAATGGCATTCATTCTTGAAGGAAGGTCAGAGTGGAATGCTTGCAATGCGAAGAGCACTACCCTCAGGTCTGGAACATTCATATGCTAGTTGGCCTCCAAGGGTGACCAAGTGCCTTGGACCGTCTGTCCCTGGTAATGGCCCCCCCACCAGATCAGGGAGGTGTCCATGGTCACTATGGCTCTGGGTTGTGAAGGGGAGAAAGGATGGCTCCAAAGGTTTTGGTTTGGCTTCATCCAATACAGGAGATCTTGCTTGCACTGGTTGGTTAGCCTGATCTGGTAAGACATGGGTAGGTCCAAGGAAAACCATTATGTTATTAGTAACCACTGGAGAAGCCTCATGTGTAATCTCGCTATTGGGGCCATCATAATGGAGGCAGCCATGGACCCTAAGAGTTGAACTGCTCGGGCAGACACTTTTGTCTGGATCAATATCACTTGGAGCTGCAGTCTGAGTCTCTGTAGCCTGTGAGGGGGAAGGAACACTCGACAAAGCTGTGTATCAAATTCTCCCATATGAATTATAGCTGTCAAGATTGGGTAAGTTTGCATTTGCTCTCATTCACTGTAATGCCGAGATGGGTCAGAAGTTGTCGGGTATGATGAATCACTGACAATAGTTAATGCTTGGTAGGGGCGGTAAGGAGGCAATCGTCCATATGGAAACACCCAAAATCCGTGCAGTCTCAAGTGAGCTGTCACCACTGCCATACATTTGGTAAACCCTCTGGGGGCTGTAGAGATGCCAAAGGGCAGTGCTTGAAATAGGTAATGATTGGCTCCCAGCCGGAAGCGAAGAAATCTTCTGGAGTGTTTGTTCATTTTTATGTGGTAATACGCATACTGAAGATCTATAGACCACATCCAATCAGCCTTTCCCAAAAAAGGGAGTATAGATTATACTTTGACCATCCAGAACTTTACTTGTTTGACAAATTTGTTTAGGATGCTGAGGTCCAGAACTGGCCTCCAGTCCCCTGTTTGTTTTGGCACTAAAAAGAGTCTTGAGTAAAACCCAGATTCTAACTGGTCTGGAGGTGCTGTTTGGAGGACTCTTTTTGAAGCAGCTTTTGAATTTCTACAGCTGCAAATTCCCTTTGACTGGGTGGAACATCAGGAATGCGCCCTAACGGCTTTGGCATTGAGTTGAAGGGAATGTGATATCCTCTGGTTATTACTGTCTGCACCCAAGAATCTGTAGTTATTTCCTGCCAGGCAAAGTGGTGCAGAGAGAGACAACCCGCGACTCTTTCCAGAGGCAAGCAATGAGGCCACTCCTCAGGATTGCTGATAGGGCTGCCCAGAGAATGAATCCCTGGTTATGTGGACCCCCTCTGCCTCTGAAGGGGCGTCTTCCGTTTGTATTACCCCCTCTGCACTGGGGGGAGGGATTCGCCATGTGTGTCATGGAAAGGCCCTTGAGATTTTTTGTACCACATTTTCCCACTCTGCTGGTTCCTTGAATAGGGTCTCTGAGGAGTGGAAAAATGGACACCCATGGCAGACAAGGTCTTACTGTCCTTCTCACACCTGGCTAACGTATCCTTAACCTTAGGGCCAAACAGAGGTGTGGCCTCTATGGGGGCATTAAGGAAGGAAGACTTGAATGGGTCTGCAAAATCATATAACCGCTTCCAGGAATGGCATTTAGCCACATCACCAGTGCCTGCTGCTCTCACCGCACCTTCGGTTGAGTGTGAAATCAACCTCATGGACAAATTCAAAATGGATTCCAGGGTAGCAGGCTGTAAGGCGACTGTCTCGCACCCTCAGAGACTGCTCCTGCCAGTGTTTCTGAGAGTTCCATAACTAGGGTTCTCTGAAGTCACGTAAAGTGTGCCAAATAGTTCATAGACCGAATAGCAAAGGTCGCTAATGAAAAGACCCATTTCTCAAGCCCATCTCCGGAAACTCCATGTTCGGGGGACAGACAGCAGTGCTCTCTTCGGCAAGGTCCTTCTTTGTGGCTGCTGCCACAACCATAGCATCCACTGGGAGGGCCCTTGTACCAGTGGGGATTATCTGCAGGAGGTGATAGGATCTTATCTTGCCTACAGGGGAACTGGTTCAATGGCATCTGGAGTTTTCTGTGCCTGGTGCCACAAGCTCATCTGCGGGGGGGGGGGGGGGTGTCATTCAAGATGAGAGGGCCAAGCCCGGAAAGCCTGCAAGAATATGTTCTCCTTGGAGGAAGGGGTGCTGGACTTCCAATCACCCCACTATTTA
The DNA here is from genome assembly GCF_019279795.1 of Protopterus annectens. Taxonomy (NCBI): domain Eukaryota; kingdom Metazoa; phylum Chordata; order Ceratodontiformes; family Protopteridae; genus Protopterus; species Protopterus annectens. The sequence goes on along the minus strand of NC_056740.1, from coordinate 252,106,245 downwards.
AGGATCTCCAAGATGTTTGCAAAGGAGACATCATCAGGGGCGAACGAGGGGACCCTTCCCTGTTATTGTAGTCCGTATCTTCGGTCAATGATCCCTCTTGGGAATCAACGTGTTTCCATTTGCACATTCTCTTGCGAGGAACCTCCTCAAGGGGAGCATCAGAGGAGGAACCCGCAGAGGGGGAACCTTGCTGAAGGATGCCTTGAGGCTCCCGAGCCCGGTGTCGAGCAGCAGTGAGTTGTGCAAACTGTGGCACAGAGGCAGGAAGAGGGTGTATCTCTGACACTGGTGGATTCAACTGGGAGCCTGCAGAGGCTAGTGCTCTCTCCATCGCTTGGAAGGCAAAACCCCTCCCCCCAAGGAGGGATGAGAGCCCCAAACCGAAAGAAACAAACTCGGAACCGGGGTCACACCCTTCCCCGAAAGATCCGCCGCCAAGAAGAGAGTCACGGGAGGAGATGGGCCTGCCACGGCGACCAGCACAGAGGTCGGCGTTGGGAAGGTAGGTGCCGTACCTGGGTACACAATGCAGACAGGCCAGTCTCAGGCCCAAGGAAGGCCTGGCTCCTAAGTAGACTCAAGCCAAAGAGAAGTCTCTGGCACCGAGGTCAGATATACCATCAGTGCCAAAGCAGCTAGAACCGGGACTGCAGTTGGTGATGGGTCTTCCAAAACCTGTAAGGAGGTCGGAGGAAAAATATATTGTGGAGTCCTTGGAAGAGAACCCTCGGCTCCAGAAGAGAGGGAGGGTTTAACTGGTGTAGTAATGCCTCTGGTGGCTAACAGCTGGTTCATCAATCTCACCACGTCCAGTTCCGACAGACTCCTGGAAGAACGAGTGGATAAGGGTGAGATGTTGGTGGAATGGTTAAGGTGTTTACCTTACAGACCAGAAGGTGCAGGGCTTGATTCTCACATGGGGTAATTGGCTAGGCTTAAAATGGCTCACAAGGTACTAATCTACGAACCTATGAATCTATAAACCCCAACGGTGACACAGAGAGTTCTAGAAAGGGACTGTATTGTTGGCCATAGAAGTGGTTCACTGATGGGGGAGTATCTGGTCCTAGGAAGTGTATCATGACTCGGTGCTGAAGTGAATGGCCAGTATGAAGTTCAGGGAGGGGGGAGTGACGGGGTCTGGGATGACTACTGTTGGCACAGAAGGGTGAGTTGGTGCCGAAGCAGAAATTACAGATGTTGTCGATGCAGTCAAAATGACTGGTGCCGAAGAGGGGATGGACAGCGCTGATACACTAGGATCTTTCAGAACAGAGGTTGATTATTTAGGCCTCGGACCAGATGATTCTTTATGAGTTAACTTAGGAACCTTAAGTCTCGGTTCCGATATTTTGGCCATGTGAGGAGAAGAGGGTAAAGACTTACTCCTCTTTTTGTCTGCTTTTTTGGGAGTCGGTGAGGTCTCCGAATCAGAGAATGCCTCCGTAAAGGCAGATTTCATTAAGCCAGCAAGTACAAGTTTATTTTTACGCTCCACGAGCATATGGGAGCTAAAAGCCCTACAAATGTCACAAGGAGGTTTCTCAAATTGGTGAGGCACCCCCAAACAATACACACATGCAACATGGCTGCCCATATTTGGCATTTTTCTTTCACATTTAACACATCTCTTAAAGCCAGTAGTTCCTTTTTTCTCTGACATATTGAGGAATTCAACAGCAACAACCCAAGAACACTAACTGGGAAAATATAAAACTTCAACCTTTTTTTTGGATAGAAAATGGAAGAAGTAAATACCAGCTATGGTAAAGGAAATAGGAGGATAGGTAAAAGGAGAAAGAAGTACCAACAACGGTACGAAGAATACCAAACTGATAGAAAGGGAAAAGTTGGGTGGTGCTGCGGTAGCATTGTCGCCTCACAGTAAGACGCTGTCCGGTTTGATTCTCAGCTAGAACATCTTCTAGGTGGAGACATGCGTGAATGGGCGTACCTTCGTTGAAGGTTGTGCGTCAGGGCTGGTAACTCGGCACGTAAAAACTTAATTACCAATCATTAGTGGACTGGAGTTCCACTGTGGCGACCCCTAGCCGGGAAAAGACACAAACAATTTATATATATATATCTATATCTATATATATATATATATATATATATATATATATATATATATATATATATATATATATATATATATTTATTTATTTATATAAACGTAAAAAAATATTAGTCACTTAGCTGAGAGGCTGGTCTGGTAAGTCTTGTTTTGTACCCGGCAAACAAGATCTGAGGTAATGTGGAGAGGGGCACTATGGGAAAGACTTAGCTCGAGAGTTTTCTGGCTGGCGCAGGCATGGAATAACAGCAGAGTCGGAACAGAGGATCTGTTCCGAACCCACATGTAACAAATGAATGAAGATAAACAAACATCAGATCATAGATTTCCTTCTTACAACTTTGAAACCAGAGGTATTGACATTAACAAAGGGATTAGCCTATAGAAAAGAGCTCACTGAGTTTTCAGAAATCATTGAGTAAGCCCAAATACACCTACAAGAATGACAACTGTAAAACATATATACTCAAAGAATTTGCCTCGAGAGTCACCTGGAGAAATCTGCCCATCAAAGCTGGCTCAAACCTTGTCATGTGGAATAATGACTACTGCCAGAAAACTACACAGGAAGGCATGTCAGTCTTTCATCACACTGCTCAAAATAAATAAATAAATAAATACATAAATAATTAAAAGCCAATTGATACATCAAAGATTTAAGCTGTTCTTACTCTTTCATTTAAGACATTTTAACTTCCAGGGAAGAGGCATCTTTTGCCAAAAATATGTTGGAGATGATCAAAAAGTAAGTCTTTTTCAACTATGAAAAGTCATTCCAGCTCTGATTACTCAAAATTAGTGCACAATGATCAGAAACAGAGAGCCTCGTCTACACTGTCTGAAAATCACAACTTGAATTGCTTAACTTAACTATATGAATTACTCATTTAAGATGCATTTGTTTTCTTTTTCTATTTCATGAGTCAGTGTCAGGGGATCAACAAGTAGCACACTCAAATTTGGTGTCAGAAGAACAGAAGGTTGTAAGACTTATTCCAACTCTAGGTGACTGGATTAATGCAGCATTAGGGGGCTAACTCCTCCAGATAAGAGGCTAAAATAAGGTTCCACCTTCTTGGGTTGGTGAAAGCTCAAGTGGATATAAAAGATCCCAAGGTACTTACTGAAAAGAGAAGGGGTTCATTACTGATTCACACAACTTATACACAATATTTACATATTATACATTACTTTCAGTTTTTTATAATTTAATCTACCATATAACACAACCCCATATATCGTAACTATTCCCCCACTCTTTTTTTCTACAGCCATAAGCGTATCTTTTTCAAAATTTCAGACAATACCCATTTACCATTACATCTGATTTCATTCAGTCTCATTCCATATTGTCCATGAAACATAAAACAGTTATCAATCTCTTTCACATCTTTTTGTTTTTGTTGCCATTAATACCCATATTCCAGCATACTCATATTTACATCTTCAACACTTTTGAAGGCTTTCAATATGTTATTTTCACATACTTTTTTCCATAGCTCCTTTACTCTTGAATAACAACTTCTTCCGGCTGCTCCCATTAGGGGTCACCACAGCAGATCAACTGTTTCCATTTCTTCCTGTCCTCTGCATCTTGCTTTGTCACACCAACCACCTGCATGTCCTCTCTCACCACATCCATAAACCTTATCTTAGGCCTTCCTCTTTTCCTGTTACCTGGCAGCTTCATCCTTAGCATATTTTTCCCAATATACTCTGCATCCCTTCTCAGCACATGTCCAAACCAATGTAATCTTGCCTCTCTGGCTTTGTCTCCAAACCTTCCAACCTGGGCTGACCCTCTAATATACTTATTCCTAATCCTGTCCATCCACGTCACACCCAGTGCAAATCTTAACATCTTCAACTCTGCCACGTCAAGCTCTGACACCTGCCTTTTTGTCAATGCCACTGTCTCCAACCCATATAATATAGCTGGTGTCACTACCCTCTTGTAGACCTTCTCTTTCACTCTACTGGTACTAGTCTGTCACATATCACTCCTGACACTCTTCTCCACCCACTCCATCCTGCCTGTACTCTCTTCTTCACCTCTCTTCCACACTCACCATTACTCTCAACTGTTGGATCCCAAGTACTTAAACTCATCCACCTTCGCCACCTCTACTCCCTGCATCCTTACCATTCTTCTATCCTCCCTCTCATTCAAACACATATATTCTGTCTTAGTCCTGCTGACCTTCATTCCTCTTCTCTCTAGAGCATATCTCCACCTCTCCTGTTCCTTACTCTCACTACAGATCACAATGTCATCTGCAAAAGTACAGTTTTGTACCTACCATAAATGTAGATGTTAGAGTGCTAATACAGCTGCAGTCATAACAGATGGGGTTATCCTGCCATCAGGCGGGTCCTCGGTCGGCCGAATTCCAAAGTCTAGGTCCGGCGTCGGTTGTCGTCGCTTCTTCCCTGACGTCAGTGCGGCAGGGGTATAAAAGAACCAGCCGACGCCATTTTCTTCAGTTTTTCTTGCCCCAGATGTCAGGTGCCCCCAGAAGGAAGGCAAAACAGAAACTCATGTAATAATGCAATGTAATATAATCAAAAAACAGTAGTTTGAAAGCAAATACACCATAACGAATACCGCAATCAGGTTGTATGAGGAGGTGTTAGTCATAAGGCCTGTCCCAAGAGGGGATGGAGGGAGGGGAAACCTGGACTGCAGCTGTATTAGCACTTGAACATCTACATTTATGGTAGGTACAAAACTGTACTATGTTCATCGTGCATACAGCTGCAGTCATAACAGATGGGTAGAATCCCAAAGCTAAAGAGGGGTGGCAGACACTAAGTGGAACTAGGAGGAGCAAGGATGCCCTGCAAGACTTCTGTGGCAAAGCCCACTCTAGATTTAGAGTATAGTGGAAGGTGATAGTGCTTGGAGAAAGTGTGTACAGAACTCCAAGTGGCTGCTTCCAAAATATCCTAGGTAGGAACCCCCCCGAGGAAAGCTGCAGAGGTAGCTGTGGCCCTTGTGGAGTGAGATCTGATGCTTGTAGGTACAGTTTTTTCATGAAATGAGTAATAAAAGTGTATGCAGTGGGCTATCCATTTTGAGATTGTCTGTTTGGAAATAGCCTTTCCTTGAGCACCTGTAGCATAGGACACAAAGAGTTGCTCTGATTTTCTGAATGGCTTTGTCCTGTCCAAATAATAACAAAGTTGTCGGTGAATGTCCAAGGAATGTAGTAGTCTTTCCCCTTTGTTTTGTGGGTTAGGATAAAAGGTAGGTAAGTGTATAGTCTGATTCAAGGCTACACTGGATACTACCTTTGGCATAAAGGAAGGGTTGGTTCGTAAGGAGACTCGGTCCTGATGGAAAATGATGAAAGGTTGTACCGCCATGAGGGCTTGTAGCTCCGAAACCCTGCGTGCTGAGGTGATAGCCAGAAGGAAGGCTGTTTTCCATGACAAATATTGTAGTTCTGTTGAGGCAGCTGGCTCAAATGGAGGCAGAGTCAGTTTTTATAAAATGAAGTTGAGGTCCCAAGCAGGTACTGGTGGTTTCCTTGGGGGTTTTATATTCTTAGCCCCTCTGAGGAACTGTCTTAAGAGAGGATGAGAGAGAAAAAAGGAGGATCAGTGTTGTATTGTGCAGAAATGGCTGAAGCATGGATCTTGATGGAGGAGAAGGAAAGTCCACTGTTTAACATCTCAGCTAGGTACTGTAATATTTGAGGTAAATTTAGAACCCAAGGATTCTGGCCCTTTTTCTGATTCCAGGCACAAAACCATTTCCATTTGGCGGAGTAGGCTTTTCTAGTTGAAGGTCTTCTGGCCTCCAAGATGACATCCTGCACCTCCTTGGAGAGGAGGGTCTGTTGGGAAATCAAGGAATCCTCCAGGCGGCTAGATTGGGGGTTTTTAGCTGACTGTGAAGAGTCTTGAAGCTGTGTTGGGTCAACAGAAGAGGCACTAGAGGCAGGATCCATGGAGGGGAATGCGTCAGGCTCTTCAGGAGTGGATACCAGTGTTGCCATGGCCAGTCTGGAGCAATGAGAATCATCTTTGGCCTCTCTGCTCTGGCTTTTAATAGAACTTTGGGCAGCAGAGGAAGAGGTGGAAAGGCATAGACTGTCAATGTTGTCCAACTGAAAGAAAGTGCATCCACTTTCCAGGCCTGTGGGTGATAGGTCCTTGAGCAAAAGTTTTTCAGTTGGTAATTTTTGTGGGTAGCAAAGAGATCTATGTCTGGCCATCCCCATGCCTGAATTATCTTTGCGAAAACTTGAGGATGCAACATCCATTCATGTGGATCTGTCATATTTCTGCTTAGGTTGTCTGCCAGCGTGTTTTCCTTCCCTGGCAGGAATTGTGCTTGAAGTTGGATTTGCAATTCCAGAGCCGTGTTCCAAAGGGACATGGCCAGTCTGCACAGGGGGTATGAATGAGTTCCTCCCTGTTTGTTTATATACCACATCACTGTGGTGTTGTCTGTCCTTATCAATAGCTGGCCTGGATGCAGTAGGTCTTTGAAGGCCATAATAGCATTTTGTACTGCTAGCATTTCCTTTTGATTGATGTGTAGGTGCTTCTCTTTTTGGGGCCATTTGCCCTGAATGCACTGATCTGTCATGTGCGCCCCCCAGGCGTAGTCCGAGGCATCTGTTGTGATGATTTGATATGCTTGAGGCATGCAGAAAGGGAGACCTATGTTTCTTTGGCATGCTTGAGCCCACCACAGAAATTCCTTTTGAAGACATGGAATGAGTGGTATAGTTGTTTCCAAACTGTGGCTGTGTTGAGACCATAAGTTTTTTAGGTACCATTGAAGTTTCCTCATATGCAGCTTTGCATATGGGATCAGCAGGATGCAAGATGCCATGAATCCCAGAGCCTGCAGGACTTTCCTTGCAGTCAGCCTGGTGAAGGTTGCCATTTTTCTGAAGTATTGAGATAGTTGCCCTTGCTTCTCTGGCGTGAGGTAGGCCATCTGGGTGTTTGTATTCAAGCTGGCACCCAGGAAAATTATTGCTTGAGAGGGTATTAGTTTTGATTTCTTTTTGTTGACTGTGTATCCCAGAAAGTTCAACAATTTTATTACAAAAGCCAGGTGTTTCAGAAGTATGTGCTTACTGTCCGCTTGGATCAGGCAGTCGTCCAGATATGGGTATATTTGTATCCCTTGAAGTCTGCAGAAGGCAATTACTGATGCCAGGCATTTCGTAAACATTCTGGGTGCAGTAGATAAGCCAAAGGGCAATGCAGAGAATTGATAATGGGTTGAACCGGCAAGAAATCTGAGGTATCTTCTGCAATCTTGTCTGATAGGGACATGCAGGTATGCCTCCTTGAGGTCCAATGTTACCAGCCAAGACTCCTTGCCCAGCATGGGAAGAAGCTGCTGTAATGTGAGCATCTTGAATTTTGGTATGAGTAAATATGTGTTTAGGATGGATAGGTCCAAAACAGGTCTCCAATCTTTGTCCTTCCTTGGTACCAGGAATAGTCTGGAATAAAAACCTTGACCCTGTTCTTTTGCAGGTACATCTTGAATAGCTTTCATGTCCATGAGAGCTGAAATTTGTTTTTGTGCCTCTGCCCTTTGATTTTGTGGCAGGTTTGGCATGCCTCTCATTTTTGGAAGGGTGTGAAAATGGAATCTGTAGACTCTGTCTATAATGTCCAGGATCCATTTGTCTTTTGTGACAATATGCCAATTTTTTGAAAATAATACCAGTTTTCCGCCTAAAGGTGCTGCCATTAAAGCTTTGCTTGGCATTCAAAGGGGAAAGTCATTGTGTCTGCTTTCTGAATGGCTGTGCTCTATCTTCTCCATCTCTTGGTGTAGGTGCTTGCCATTGTCTGGCTCTAAATGATCCTTGAGATTGCCCTCTACCCCTTGGGCGCCTGTATCTACCTCTTTGAGGTCTGTCCGTGGCTGGAAAGGACCAATTTTTTGAAGGCCAGTTTCTGCTGAAACGTGGAGGCTGTACCTGTAGGAAATCTTTCACTGTTTGCATTGATCTTGCCTTTTCCTCCATTTTCTTTAGTACCTCCTCAGCTTTAACACCAAACAATACATCTTTTTGAAGAGGTGCATCTAGTAATTTAGCTTTGACATGATCTGGTAAAGTTTGCTCTTTGAGCCAAGCATGTCTATGTATGACAGACCCTGTAACAGCAGCTCTACATGAGGCCTCTAAAGCATCAAAACCACATTGCAAGGTATGTTTACCCACTTGCTCTGCACTATGCAACAATTCCTGCAACTCCTTTAAATCTGGTTGTTCAGGTTGTGTCATTTTGCTTTTCAACTGAGATAACAAAAACTGTTGATACTTTAACATATGGAACTGACAGTTTAATGCCCTCATGGTTAAAGTGGCCGAGGTGTATACCTTTTCCCCCCACCTTTCTAAAGCTCTGGAATCCCTCTCTGAAGGTAACGGGTTTTTGGCAGTAGAGGCCTTAATTCCCTTGGGACCCTGTGAAATAGTTTCTCTGTCAGCAGCATGGCTTTTGTATAGGAATTGGTGTGAATCAGGAACCCGGTAATACCTGTCAGGTTTAACAGGAGCTGAGGGTAAAGAATCTGGGTTGAGGCTGGCTTCTGTGTACACATCATCCAATATATCCAAAACAGGAGGGATAGCCAGAGGCCTGTGCTGAGGAAGCAAGAGAAAATCCCTGAGCCTTTTCTTGGAATCAGAGTAATCTTGGCCTTCCCAGTGAAAGTGTTCCCTCAAGGTATGTAAGGTTTCCCCAAAAGAATAGTCCTCAGGGGGGGAGACCGGGGGAATGGACTCCTCAGCATCAGAATCTTCAAAAGGGGAATATGAATATTCCTGGTCCTCAGAATGTTCTGAGGTAATAGAGGCTTGGTCTGAGGAAGGGTAGTCTTCCTCCAGTCTGGGCCTTTTGTCCGAGGGTGGTCGAGAACCCCTGATGAGAGTAATCAAATCCTCTGCCATTTTGAGCATCTGTTTTTTAGGCATGGGGCCTTGAGAGGGGCTCTGTGGAGCTTGTCTTTTAGTTTTCATGGCTGCTTTAGATTTTGTGAAAGTCTTAATGGAAAAAGAGGAAGGCCTGAAGACACCTTGAGAGGTGGCAGGTCTGTCTAAATTTTGAGTTTCCCCGCCAAGAGTGGCGTCGGTATCTGTAGTCGGAGTGGGGGCCGAGGAGCCTGCGACCTTGGGCACAGAAGACACTGCTAAAGAAGCATCATCGGTACTCAGGGGCTGCGTAGACGCCTCGCTGAGAACCGGAGCACCTGTAGCCGGCTTTAGCGTGGTGTCGGTAGAAGTCGCGGACCTCGTATGTCGGTCCTTATCTTTGCGTCTTTTACTCAAAACAGGAGTCGGAGTATCCGACGACAATGTAATTACATTTTTTACCAAAATAGCGCTGGGCGAACTCCGCCTGATGCTTAATAGTGCGTTTGTTGAATCTAGCACAAAAACGACAGGCCGAGACGTTGTGGTCTGGGCCTAAGCAAGGAATGCAGAAGGAATGGAAATCCTTATGCGGTATTTACTTCCCACAAGAAATGCAATTATTAACTTTGTCTGACATCGGTCTGAGGCAAGAAAAGTTTCCCCAACGGGGTACTTAGCTTTCAAGAAGACTTCGGCTGAAAAATATTCGTAAATCTCAGGAACTGGCCGACCGGCACTTGCGAACTGCTTCTGCTTCAGGCACCGCGCGGCAAGAAAGACTGAAGAAAATGGCGTCGGCTGGTTCTTTTATACCCCTGCCGCACTGACATCAGGGAAGAAGCGACGACAACCGACGCCGGACCTAGACTTTGGAATTCGGCCGACCGAGGACCCGCCTGACGGCAGGATAACCCCATCTGTTATGACTGCAGCTGTATGCACGATGAACATCATCACAGTCCACGGGGACTCCTGTCTGATCTCGTCTGTCAACCTGTCCATTACCATTGCAAATAAGAAAGGGCTCAGAGCTGATCCTTGATGTAATCCCACCTCCACCTTAAACGAATCTGTCACTCCCACCGCAGACCTCACTGCTGTCACACTACCCTCGTACATATCCTGTACTACTCTTACATACTTCTCTGACACTCCCGACTTCCTCATACAATACCACAACTCCTCTCTAGGCACCCTGTCACATGCTTTCTCTAAATCCACAAAGACACAATGCAACTCCTTCTGACCTTATCTGTACTTCTCCATCAACACTCTCAAAGCAAACATCGCATCTGTAGTGCTCTTTCCTGGCATGAAACCATACTGCTGATCACTAATCATCACCTCCTTTCTTAACCTAGCTTCCACTACTCTTTTCCATAACTTCATGCTGTGACTGATCAGTTTAATCCCTCTGTAGTTACTACAGCTCTGCACATCATCCTTATTCTTAAAAATCGGTACCAAAACACTTTCTCCATTCCTCAGGCATCCTCTCACTTTCCAAGATTTCATTAAACAATCTAGTTAAAAACTCCACTGCCATTTCACCTAAACACCTCCATGCTTCCACAGGTATGTAATCTGGACCAACATCCTTTCCGTTCTTCATCCTCTTCATAGCTATCCTTACTTCCTCCTTGCTAACCACTGCATTTCATGATTCACTATCCGCATGTCATCCAACCTTCTCTCCCTCTCATTCTCTTCATTCATCAACCTCTCAAAGTACTCTTTCCATCTGCTCAACCCACTCTCCTCGCTTGTGAGTACGTCTCCCTCATTATCCTTTATCACCCTTATCTGCTGCACATCTTTACTAGCTCGGTCCCTCTGTCTAGCCAATCGGTACAGGTCCATTTTTCCCTCCTTAGTGTCCAACCTTTTATACAACTCTTCATACGCCTTATCCTTTGCTTTTGCCACCTCTCTCTTTGCTATGCACCTCATCTCCTTATACTCGTCTACTTTCATCTCTCTGACAATCCCACCTTTACTCTTGAACAATAAAACATGTCCATTGTCTCATCCTCGCCACAATAATTACACACCTTCTCTTGTATTTTTATAATGAATGTTGGCTTTGACAGGCAATTTTCCTATTGTCAATCTCCAAATTAAATCATTACATTCATAAAATGTTCTAAACCATGCAAGTCTCATCTTAATCACATTTCTTTCTTCATTTCCTAAATGCTTACATAGGTATATACAAAAATGATCATTCATTACATTAAAACACCAGCATTGTCTTTTTCCTACGTTTTTATGTTCAATTTCAATAAAAAGATTTTATTCTGATACTTTCATGTCTTCATTTGCAAAATCTTTCCATTTTTTCCTAGAACTTATTCTCTTTCACAAAAAATCTTATATTTGTATTTCATTACAAGATGTTAAGTTCTTATGTTCTTCTTTTAATCCTGCCAAAACTTTATAAAGATTCAATGAAGCTGCATGAATAATTGGGTTAATCAATCCCATTCCTCCTCCATCTTCTTTAACATACAGAATCCATCTTCTAGCTGGATTCAACTTAGATCCCATATAAAGGAAAATACAATGGCTAACTCTCTTTCAAGCTTGGGTGGTATAATATAAACACCTTCTAAAATAAGCAATTTTACCTAAAAGAATAGAATTTATTACATAACGTTTTTCTTGTACAACAATTTATATGACCTCCAAAACATACAAAATTCTTAATTTCTGTATAAAATTCTCCCATTGTTTTCCCTATACATTTTTGTTCCAAATCTTATTCCCAAGATATTTATAACCTCATCATTGACTTTAATATCTTCTATGCCATCTATTGACCCAATGCCACTACTTTTGTCTTTATTTATAGATAAACCAAGCATCAAGTACTGATTTAATCTTCTAATTCCTTCATTAATCCAGTCCTTATTCTTCATAACAAACTATATTATCTGCATAAGTAAGAATTATTGGAATTTGAATTTCTCTTATTTTATATCTTACCATTTTCAACTCTCTATTCATTTTACTAACAACTACATTCATAACTAATGCAAATAAATTGCTGCCTGCTGGACATCCCTGTCTTATCCCACATTATATTTTTTATTTCTTCACTTAACCACCCATTTAGTATCACACTCATATCACCACTCTTAATATCCATAATAAATCTCAACTTCGTTTACCTTTTTACCGCAAATCATATCAAGTAATTTATCTACACTATTTCCTAATCTTTCCCCTATAATTCTAACAAACATGTTATAATTTGTATTATTCAACACTGTCTCGAATTTCTTATATCCTCTTTTTCACATATAAATTTCATAACCTCTGCAGATATTTTTTTCTAACCATTCATTTAATACTTCCACAAAATACACTTTTAGCATTCTTCCATATTACAATACATGTAATATTTTTTTATTATTCCATATACCTTCCTAACATCACTTTCTACTTTTATTTTTCTTAAATTACAAATGAAATCTCCAACTAATATTTCCATATTGACTCCTGCATAGTTTAGATTTTTTTAAACATTATTTCTCTTTCATTGTAACATGTGCATAAACTGCAATAATTCTATACGTGCCCTTTCTTCCAATGCATAACCTGCAATAATTCTATATATGCCTTTCTTCCATCTAATGTCAGTCACTAATGTTCCACTTAAATCTACTAGTGTACAATCTAAAAGTTTTACAGTTTCATTGCATAACACTGCAATACCTGAACATGTATTTTTCACATATTCCAAATAATGTTTCCACCCCATAATTTTTCTGTTTTCAAACTTTCTTCTGTTAACATTCTTGTGTCTTCTAGTATGACTATATGCATATCAAGTGTACACCATTCTAAAGCACCTATTCTTTTAATGTTCTACACTATTAACAATCACAAGATTCTCGGCTTCGTTTTAGTAAAATTATACTACTTCCTTTCACATTACCCTTTACCTTTTTATTTTCTGTCACAACTACACTTTTAAACTTTTTTTTTTTTTTTTTTTATCTTTCACCTTTTTTCCTATATAATACTTTTTACCTCACTGCTCTCCAATTTACACCTTCGTCTCCACTTGTTTCTTGTACCAGTCTTGCACTTTTTCATTTTATCTACTATATTTTATCAATCTTTTCCCCATACTCTTCTACTATACCCCTATCTATATGTTCATGCATTTGCACTTGTTCTTTAATTTCTATATTTTCTTCGCAATCCATCCATGCATGTCCTGTTTTTCCAAGTTTTACATATCATCAGACTTCTTCACTTCATGCTCTACCTTCCCACATAACGTTCCATCTGTGTTGTCCATCTTCATTTCCATTAACCTGTGTGGGTTTTGGTTCCGATCCTCAGAACCGACCAGCTGTCCTTTCTAGCATGAACTTAATGACTTGAACTCCTTTTTCCTATACCCATAATTCCCCACTCCCCCAATGTACCTCAGATTGAGTTTGCCAGAAAAGACATAGCACATAAACATATTTATACTATAGAAATACAAAACTCTAACAACATCAAGAGCGCAACATAAGCAATGGTGTTTTATTACATATTCAACCAGGCTTACCAAAGGAGAGATGAAAAGTGAGCAAGAAAGCAAGAGTAGTAGTGTTGAAATTGAATTCATCCTCAAGTCTTGGTGAGTACCTTCATGAGATGGACCCTGTTTTTCACAAATTTTCACCAAGGTGACACTGATATATAGACTGTATTTATACAGCATATATCATGGACAGAAGTAGGCTAAAAATTAAAAACGATAGCTGGGGACCCAGGATAAAAAAGTGCCCAATTCTGGTAGGTACACTGGTGCCAGGACTGGGAAAGAGGACAGTGTAGAATCCTCAAAATATGGAAACATTCCTACAATGGGGCTAGGCCAAGCCCAAGGGAAGGATGGTCCCCCTGTTGTAGAAGGAAGTAGTAGTCCACAAAAAACACAAAAACTGATAAGCCAAAGAAGAGCCATAAAAGCGATAAAGTGGACTACTGCCGATAAGAAAGAAATTATGCACTGATACTATTATGCAAAAAGCCCAGAATTTCCAGACACAAGCTGTACAAAATGAGAGAGAGAAATTAAGAGGAACGAAAAATACTTCCACAAGAAAAACTATCAGAAGCTTCAAATAAAAAATTGTATTCATTAATATAACAGATTTGTGAAAAACAGTATATAGATCAAGAAACACTGATCTGTTTTGAAAAAGAAGGATCTGAGGAAGTATGAAAATATAAACATAACAGACTTTTGCAAAGTATAAAAAAGAAATATGGGCATGGGAAAGAGAGATTCGATATTGTACAATACTTATGCAAAGGAGAAAGCCAAATTAATCACTATAAAGAAAACAGTCCCAAAGATATTTGAAGAGAAATACAGGCAAAGCCATCCAGATATGGAAAATTTCACAATAAAGAGAATAAAACCACAAAGAGGGAATGTAGAAAAGAAGCTTAGTAAAGTAGAAGTTAAAAAAATAGAAGGTGAAGTTATGGAGTGCTTGCAAAGTGAAGGATCTGGTGTAGAAGGTCTAACACAGGTTACATCACAGCAAGACTAAGCAAATCCACAAAGGAGAAGCAGGAAAATCAGGAGACATCTGAAGAAGAAATACTGACATAGAAGAGAGAGAGAGATTTAATATGGTGTAATATTTATGCAAAGGAGAAACCAAAACTAACCAATGCAAAAAGAGCAGCACCAAAAATATTCAAAGAAAAATAAAGGCAAAGAAATCCGGATATGGAAAACTTTACAACACAAAAAATAAGAAGACAGAGGAAAAGTACTAAAGGAGATTAGTAATGGAGAAGTTAAAGAAATAGAAACTGAGGTAAAGAAGTACATGCGCAGGGAAGGATTCAGTGTAGAAAGTCTAGTTCAGAAAGTGCCACAACAGGATAGAGTAATGGATATCCAAATTAAGAGGAAACCAGTGGAACGGGAAGCAATTGGTCAGGTGCCATAGCCTTCCACAGGAAACCAGTATAAACATTCACTTGCAGCTGGACAGTAAGGGAAGGAACAGAAAACTATTGAAACTCTGACACAATGTTGAGGAGTGACAAGCCTGTAAGCTCCCATATGACAGAGCAACGGGCAGCACAGGATGAAATTGAAGAGAATATGCCACAGGAAGATGCTACAGAACTTTCCATAGAATGCCCGCAAGAAATGGAAAATAAAAAATGTGCCCTCAGTTTAGAAGAAAACGAGCTAAGAGAAGAGTTGCTTGACTTAATAGAGATAGACATATTGAGATCAATGAAAGAAATAAGACTGCAGAAGGTCAATAAAACCCCAAAAGTTAGAAGTCTGATAAAAAATGAACACAGTAATTAGGACTGTCCATAGACAGCCATGCGATATAACAGAAGCAAACAGGATATATTACTGCGCAGCTAAATTAATAACCGATAAAGTCCTACTGCAAGAATACAGGATAGTGAGGGAAAGGAAGGAGAAAAATCAAATACCATCATGGAAGTATTGAATACAGAAAACTGTAAAGCAGTTAAGAAGTGTCACTCTTAGAAGAATACAGAAGAGGGAGCAGATCAACAAAAATACTAAGAAAGACAGATGTAATAAAAGCAATGTGCAGTATTAGAACAGACCAGGATCTATCATGCACTGTGGCAAATAAGCTAAAAATCTTAGCACAGGCGGAAAAACGTAGAAGATGCTCAGATAAATATAAAGGAAAAGTACAAAATAAGCAATTTATTGATGACCCAAATAAGTTCTATACAGAGTTGGGAAATAAGGTAAAAGGAATTGAAAAAACATCAAAAAAAGAAACAGATACATTTTGGAGAAGTACTTATGAAGATCCTGTGAAACAAACATGTTAAATGGACAGAGGAAGTAAAAGAAAGAATAAGAGGTTTAAAGCTGCAGGATATGAAGTGGGATAAAGTAACAGTCAGAGAGATTGAAATAAAGTTAATAAAAACTTCTAACTGGACAACCCCAGGCCCAGATGCAGTACCTAACTTCTGGTTAAAAGCATTAACATCTTTGCACTAAGATTTAGCTATGAGTAAGACCTATTTACATGCGCACCCTGAAAAGACACCAACCTGGCTAAGAAAAACAATGCCACTACTTAAGAGTGAACCTGCAAGCCATCCTAAAATCTATAGAATAACCTGCCATCAGATGACGTATAAATTATACACTGGAATGAATGCTGACAGAGTTTATAGCCATTTAGAAGAAAACTGAATTATTACAATATTAGGACTGGAATAAAATCCCAGTCCAGGTTAGGCAGAGTCCCTCATTGACTCTCTTCAAGAGGAATCTTGATGAGTGGATGGGAGATCGTAGGTTTACCCCGGGTATCACTTCTGTGTCACAGTTAGACAGAGGCACAGTATACTACCTCGAAAAAGGGCATAGCAAAATTAATTTAAAATGGGTGGCGAAAGCCAAACACACTCTGGCTAGGCTTATAAATGCCCTAGGGCAGATAGCCTAGTATGAACCTATGACAGTAGAACAAAAGGGCAATAAAAGAAAGTTATATGGAACAAAGGATCATTTGTTGTTAAAGTCATAGTGGAGACCTGTAAAAAGGGGAAGAATCTAAGTATGGCATGGGTTGACTATAAAAAGCATTTGACAATATCCCACATTCATGGATAAGAGAGTGCTTAAAAATGTATAAGCTACACCCTATACTGATAGACTACATTACAGTGAAAGACCACTTTGCAATTAAAGCCATTATAAAGGGCAAATTCTTCCAGGGATAAACATTCAAAGGGGGTATTCTAGGGTGGCCCGCTGTCACCGTTGTTATTCTGCCTTCCTTTAATCCATTAACTTGTCTATTTAACAGCATAGGCCACTGCTATAATTTGGCTCTAAGAAAACAAAGTATAAAGACTTGTCTTCTCTGTCGATAATTTAAAACTGTACAGTTCAGAAGAGGAATTGAAAGCACAACTGCAAGTAGTCGAAACTTTTTCAGATGATATAAGAATGCCATTTGGTCTTGGTAAATGTGCAAAAGCAACCTTTAAAGCAGGAAAACTGCAGTGCCAGGAAAACATCAGTTTGGGGCAAGAATGAGATATAAAAGAACTTGAGTAAGAGGGAATGTGTAAGTATCTGGGAATTGATGAACAATAAAACATGAACAAATGCAAATAAAACTTAGTAAGGAATACTTTAGAAGATTTAAATCAATCTTGAAAACAGCATTGACATCTAGGAACAAAATCCACGCTATAAATCAATTTGCTCTTCCTATCCTAACTTACAGTTTTGGAGTGACGACTGGCCCCAAAACGTGTTGGATAGATTAGACAGGAAAACAAGAAGGATGCTTCATGCTCACCAAATGATTTATAAAAATCAGTGCATTCCAAGATTATATACAGTGGATATAAAAAGTGTGCACATATGCCAGGTTTTTGTGATATAAAAAAATGAGACCACAATAAATCATTTCAAAACTTTTCTCACCTTTCATGTGACCTGTGACCTGTAACCTGTACAATTCAAAAACAAACAAGTCTGTTACGGGGATAATATTAAAAAATAAAAATTGTACAATAAAGCTGGTTGCATAACTATGCACACCCTTAAACAATACTTTGCTGAAGCACCTTTTGATTTAATTACAGCATTCAGTCTTTTTGGGTACACACCTGCCATCAATTTAGAGAGACTCTGATTAACCCCAAATAAAGTGTAGCTGTCCTAGTAAGATTTTCCTGACATTTACTCAGTTGCCTGCTACAGCAAAAGCCATGGTTCACAGAGAGCTTACAAAGCATCAAAGGGATCTCATTGTTGAAAGGCATCAGTCTGGAGAAGGGTATAAAAACATTTCCACAGCATTGGATATACCATGGAACACAGTGAAGACAGTCATCAAAAAGTGGAGAAAAAAATGGGGGGGGGTGTGTGGCCAGGATGAGCACTGAGTAACAGCACTTTCTCTCTGCTCTGTCTTTACAGAATATTTATGAAAGGATTTTTTTAATACATCTATCCTAATTTTTTTTTACATATTTGGAATCTACTAATCATTTTTTAGGATAGTATATACAAATTTTGACTTTTTTTTATTTTTTCCTGTCAAAAAGTACTAGAAAATGTATTTGGACTCCAGACTACAGAATGAGCTACACCAAATCTACACTTCAACAAACTATTAAGAAGGAACTTCAGTCACTTGTTTGTGTCTTTCGGCTTTTCCCGGTTAGGGGTCACCACAGCGGAACTCCGGTCCGCTAATGATTGGTAGTTGATTTTTACATGCCGAGTTACCAGCCCTGACGCACAACCTTCAACGAAGGTACGCCCATTCATGCATGTCTCCACGCAGAAGACGCTCTAGCTGAGAATCGAACCGAGCAGCGTCTTACTGTGAGGCGACAATGCTACCGAGAATCGAACAGGACAGTGTCTTACTGTGAGGCGACAATGCTACCGCAGCACCACCACCGCGGTTTTAAGAATGAACTTCAGTCACTATTATTTAATATTCAAGAACTGACAGCAAAAATTGATAGAATGGATGTAAAACTGGATAACTTCAAAGAAAAATGTTCCCAACAAATGGAAATGTTACGCAAAGACCTTAAGCATCAAAAGAAACAGATTACTGGTATAGAGACTTCACTAAATGATATGTACACTAGAATTCAAGAAGGTGAGCATAATATACTTTCTCTTAAAACAAAATATTCTTTTACAAAAATCGATCTAGATAATAGATCAAGAAGAAATATTAGACTTTTTGGTTTGCCTGATAATGTTGAAGAAGGTAATATGTTAACTTCCTGGCCCCCTGATGTACTACAGCTTCCTGAAGCTCTCTCATATGGGACAGAAAGAGAACACAGGACCCTTGGTTACTGCAAAAAAAAAAAGGTAACTCCAATTCTACTAAATCTGTTATAGTGAAGTTTTTGTCTTCTCATGACAAGGAGATAGTGTTAAAAACTGCTTGGGCTAAATCTCCTATTAAATATAAAGAAAATATCATACGCTTTGATCATGATTACTCATCTTCTGTAATTGCCGAAAGAAAGCTTTTTTTTGCCAATGCTAAAAAAACTAAAGAAAGCCCAAATAAAGACACAGCTATTATTTCCTGTCAGATTAAAAAAATTTCCCCAAGATGGTTCAAAAATATTTGAAGACAGACTCTGCCATTCTAATTCTTCTTTCGGCTTTTCCCGGTTAGAGGTCGCCACAGCGGATCACCTGTCCGCTCATGATTGGCAGTGGAGTTTTACAGTGTCGAGTTGCCAGCCCGACGCCCAACCTTCCATGGAAGGCACACACATGCACACACATGCACACACACACACACACACACACACACACACACACACACACACCTACCATTACCTTTATCAAAACAAGAAAACTGCTTGATAAAACAGAGGATATGGAGTGGGGCAAATGCCAGCCTTAAATGAAATGCTGATAACAGTTCCTGGAAGGTCTCTGAACATAAAAAGAAGCTCAAGAATAAGTGATTAATTAAGCTATTTTACAATGACTTTCATTTACCCAAGTCTTCATAACTAACCCAGAAGTTGGGGAAGTGGAAATGGTTCAACAGGTGAGTCTCTGTTGTTTAAATCTCTTTTTATGGTACATAGCTGTTTTAATGGTATTTTATAGCTTGTTATTAAGTCTAGTTTATTCTAGCTCAATTTCTATAGCAGGTCTTCTTTTGGCTTTTCCCAGTTAGGGGTCGCCACAGCGGATCACCTGTCCACTCATGACTGGCAGTGGAGTTTTACGGTGTCGAGTTGCCAGCCTGGTGCCCAACCTTCCACAGAAGGCACACACTCATGCCTAGGGCCAATTTAGTGTGTCCAATCCACCTACAGCATGTCTTTGGGATGTGGGAGGAAACCCAAGCGACCACACGGAGGACAAGCAGACTCCACACAGAATGCACCCCAGCTGAGGATCGAACCGGAGAACCTCTTGCTGTGAGGCAACAACGCTAACCGCTGGACCACCGTGACCGCCCCTCAGTTTCTATAGCAAGTAAAAGCTATTTATTAATTTATCTTGTAATATTAGTTGTCTGTTATAATAAATGCTCCGTATGTTTGAGGACTGAAATTTATGGTATTTTGGGAACTTTGGTAGATACGGAGACTTATAGATGAGAAAATGAGGGTCGTTGCTACAACAGAAACTATTTCATTTGTTTGCCATTTTATTTCCTTATCTCTCTGTGAAGATATTATTTGATATTGTTGCCATAATGTTGCTTTAATAATTATGTTTCCCATCCCTTGCTCTGCTGCTGGAATGTGGTGCTATTTGTGGTAATAGACATATGAAAAGTTTATGTTTTGTCCCTTTCAGTGACCGGATATGTTTTGAGTAATTCATTAGATATTTATCTTTAAAAATGTGAATATCTATGGAGAGGCTTTAATTTATTTTTTTTTCCCTCTTTGCTGTTGGTGTGGAGGAGTGGAGGATTTTGTATGGACTAACATGTTTGTGGTGGTTTGCTGGATTTGGGAGATGGAGTTTGTCCTTTTTTAATGTTTTATATTGCCTCTTTTTTGCCTTTCTTACTGATAGTTTTTATGTTTTCCGGTCCTGCCACAAGGTAATCAACAGCTTTTCGAGAGAAAAGCTGTAAATGTATTCCTACCTCAATCTCGTGCATTTGAACTGCTGAATAACCTTGGTTTGTGCAGCTGCAGTTGCTACAATTGAGAGTAGGAAAACAGTGTAGCTTCCATGGAAACGTTTACAGACTGAACCATGAGCTGAGAAGCTTCGCAAAGCTAGAAAATAGCTAGAATAGACGGTCTCTAATACCATATGACTGCTATATTTAAACATTTGTGAATATTTAAAAAAATCACTTTTGACACATTTAAACCCTTACATTTTATACACTTGTCTTTATAATTCTATTATATTTATATAAAATTTCTATTAATTGGTATAACAAGCATATAGTATATATAGCAACATCATTAAAATGGAGGGTTTAGTGTGGATTAATGTGATCGTGGTGGTCTAGTGGTTTGCTGGGTTTGAGAGATGGAGTTTGTTGGTTTTGCGCTATTTTGTATTGGCTTTCTCCCTCCTACTGTCTTTTTATTCTGTCCGGTTTTGTGTTTCCTGGCCCTGCCATGAGATACTCAACAGCTTTCAAAAGAAAATTGTATTTCTGACATAAAAGACTCTAGTACCAGTGGTAAAAGGAAAATTCCAACTATAGCTAAGTTATTGAATGAATTTTCAGATTCATACATGATGAAAGATAGTAACAACTTTGCTGACGCTAAGTCACTGTTCTATACATTTTACTCATGTAGACATAATTCATATTCAAGAATAGATAGTGTATTAATTTCCAATAACTTAACAGATTTCTTATCAAACTCAAAAGTGATTTCATATCCGCTTTCGGACCATAATTCCATAACATTTGATTTTATACTAAACTCCACATTTAATGTTCAAATTAAAAGGATACAAGCCTACATAATTCAACTGAAGGATTTAATTGATTTCTTTACTACAGAAGTACAAAATTTTATTGAACTTTTAATAGTACACAGGGAACTTCTGAAGTATACATTTGGGATGCTCTAAAAGCTTACCTATAAGGTAAAATTATTGATTGGTATAAAAAGAAAAGAATTTCGTGGGATAAAGATCTTCAATATATACAAACAAAGTTAGATGCTTTAAGATTTGATGCTTCAAAAAACCCAGATAAGAAAGATAAAATGAATGAAATACATACTTTAAACAAATATATGGAAATTTTAAACCATAAAGTCATGATAAATCTTGAAAAATATAAACTTATAACTTTTTCTATAAATCCTAGATCTATGAATATACTAGCTAACAAGACTAAAAGATTAAATAAGCTTAACCATATTAAAGAAATCTATTCAACATAAAAAATGGTATCTGATTTACCAAATATATTAAGTGAGTTTAGAGAATTTTTTTTTTAAATTAAACCAACCCAATAATGTGATTAATACTACAAAAGATATTAAATCGTTTATACATAATATAAAGAACAGACTATCAGAAACACAAACAAAATTAATAGATAAATATCTTTTAAAAAAGTAAAAGATCAAATAACTAAACTTAAGCAAAATAAAGCTCCTGGTGACGATGGCATCATTTCTGAAATGTACAAAGTTTTGCCTGCTAAAGCATTAACTCTGCTACATACAGTATTCAATATAGCTCAAAATAATAACATTATACCCCCTTCCTGGAAGTGCACATTTATTTCTCCCATACTAAAGTCTGATAAAAACCCTGTAAAATGTGCTTCATACAAGCCCATTTCATTATTGAACACAGATTATAAAATGTTCATGTCTATTTATGCTGATAGACTCAAACATTTTTTACCATCCCTGGTAGATATGGATCAAACAGGTTTTATAATTAATATAACTTATTATAACATCAAAAGAACAATAACTTTAACTGAATCAGAAAAAGCCTTAAAATAATTTGACTCTTGTTAGTTTAGACATTAACTGTGCCTTCAACTCAGTTAACTGGAACTATCTTTTCATCTTACTGAAGGACTTAAACTTTTCTAATAGCTTTATTAATCTTGTAACTCAATTATATAATGAAAGTCAAGCCTACATAAAAATAAATACAAATATATCCCAGAACATACCCACTGTAAAAGGAACCAGACAAGGTTGCCCTCTTATCTCCACTTTTATTCACATTAATTATGGAACCTTGGGCTAACTTAATAAGGGATAACAATAATATACAAGGATATAGGTTAAATTTTAATGAAACATCAAAAATCCAAATGTTTGCCGATGATGTATTAATCACTCTTGGTGGTACTAACCCTACCGTACAAGAATTGTTTAAAAATATGGATATATTTCAAAAAAGTTCTGGTCTTAATTTTAATAACACTAAAACACAGATTCTCCAGATTGGTTCCAAAAGTTCTAAAATACAAGACCATTATAAAAAATATATACCTCAATCTCAACAAATAACATATTTATGTATAATTATAGCAACTAATATTAAAGTCATGTTACACCTAAATCATAGTAAAAGTATAACAATCATAGAGACTCTAATAAGCAAGTGGAACAAGACTATTTACAATGGATGAAAAACTTTCCATTCTAAAGATGATCTTGCTTCCAAAGATCTTATACACAATACAATCTATTTCTATTCCCCCTACAGGCTCTTATATTAAAACATTTAACACACTGATTAAAAACTTTTTGTGGCATCCGATAAAGCCTAGAATTGCATTGTCCTATCATATGTATAGCTGGGAAAATGGAGGTATACCTTTACCAAATCTAGAACTTTATTCAATTTCATCAGTTATTAAAACAATTATCTTACAGATGGAGAGTATTTTGCAAAATGGAAAGGAATTATGTTAAATTTATCCCAAAATACCAAAAATAAAGATAATAATCATTGGGTCTATATTGAATCAGCGAACGCTTAAAAAAGCGAACACTGATTCATTGACCCTATTTCAGCAAATGCTGAAAATCCCTAACACCCGGAACAGTGAAAAAAAAGTTTCGGGAGTTTGCAGTTTCCTCCACTGTGGTGTGATCTCGGAGTTGGTATATTTAAGTAGGGGGGTGTCAGGAAGCACAGTCCCCCCACATTAAATAACGTTTTAAGTTTTTTTTTTTTTGCAGAACAGCGATTTTTTTCCCCGGGGGAAAAAAAATCGCTGTCCTGAGTGTTTGGGATTTTCAGTGTTTGCTGAACTAGGGTTGATGAATAAGCGTTTGTTTATTTAATACAGACCCTAGTCATCTATCACAGTTAATGAATAATTCATTTATATGGAATTTGAGAGTACTTTTCCAATTATTCCACTCAAATGTTTAAATCTACTTATGTAACTAATTCTAAAGGCTTTTAAAAAAAGAAATTATGTCTTACCATAACGTTCCATCTATGTTGCTGATTTTCTTCCATTCATCAGTGATGGGTCCGGTTCAGAGCCCTCGGAAGTGTGTCGGCCAAATACCAAGCTTGCATACACCAAAAAAACACTCAAGCTAAGTTGCTACCCACAATGCCCTTCTCCCAATTACCTCAGATCGAGTTTGCCAAAGACAACAGATAGCAGCAGAGGCCATTTCTATGCAAAGAAAAACCCTGAGACACCACCAGGTCCCATAAGATCTGCCAGGAGGCTATGGAGGGGGACGGAGGGAGGGATATGATGAATGGAAGATCACCAACATAGATGGAACGTTATGGCAAGACATAACTTCTTTATCTAATGTTGTTAATCTTCTTCCCATTCATCATGGATGGGACAGAATCCCAAGCTACCTGGGTGGCCCTTATGGCAGAACATTCCTGAGCACTACAGAGCCAAAGGCAGCTCTTCCTCTAGAAATCACATCCAATTTGTAATGCTTGATGAAGGTGTGTGGTTTAGCCCAAATGGCTGCTGCGCAGATATCATCCATAGAGGCTCTAAAATGGAAGGCTACCGTGGAAGCTACAGACCTAGTTGAATGAGCTTTGATAGGGCGAGGTCTGGTTTTATTAGCATATGAAAAGGACATTAGAAAAAGTGACTTTAGAAATGCCATTTCTCATTCTGGAACCATAAAAAGAAATAAAAAGTTGGTCAGACTTACGATAAGATTTTGCCCTGTCCAGGTAGAAACGTAATTGTCTATATACATTCAAAGAATGTAGACAGTATTCACCTTTGTTAGAAAAATTGGGGAAAAACACTGAGTTCAAGTGACTGGTTCAAGGAGAATTCAGACACCACTTTGGGCAGTAAGGATGGATTAGTGCGTAGAGATACTCTGTCTTTATGAAATATGAGATAAGGCCTATTGACACATAGGGCCTGTAGTTCTGAAACCCTTCTAGCAGAAGTGACAGCCACCAAAAAGACAGATTTCCAAGACAAAAATTTGATATTGCATTTGGCAGCAGGTTCAAAGGGGGGCTGGGACAAGGCCTGCAGTACAAGTGATAAATTCCATGTTTCTAACAGGCATTTGAGTGGAGGTCTACTGAGAAACACTCCTTTAAGAAAGGTTTTACAAAGTTGAGTGGACACTACAGGTGTGCCTTGTAAACCGTTGTGAAAATTGGAAATTGCTGCTAAATGAACATGTGTAGTAGATGCACACGCTCCATGCTCAAAAAGATCAGATAGATATTGAAGGATAGAAGAGGTAGCGGCCGAAAAAGGGTCCAACCCTCGTTCTACAGACCAGGAAGAAAACCTTTTCCATTTACCTCTGTTAAGTTTCCTAGTAGATGGTTTGTGAGAGGCCAGAATAATTTCACGAACATTAGAAGGCAGGGCTTCTTGCCTGGTGACCAATGGAAGTGGAGAAGCCCAAGCTGTCAGCTTGAGAGTGGACAAGTTTGGTGGTGTCAACTCTTGGGGGTGAGAAATTAGGTCTGCATGGGCATCCAGAATCCATGGAGGCTCTATCAGGTGAGGTCGGAGAAAGGGGAACCACACTTGATGGGGCCAAAATGGAGCAATGAGGATCACACCTTGCATCTCAACCTAATTGCTTTCTTCAGAAATAGAGGTATCAAGGGGATCGGTGGGTAGGCGTATAAGAGACCCGTGGGCCAATCGTGGGACACAGTGTCTTTCGGTGACTCCTCCGGGGGAAGTAGCTGCTGCATTTGTTGTTCATGGGAGAAGCAAAAAGTTTGCAGCAAAGCTGGCCCCATTGGCTGAAAATCTCCACCGCTATCTTGGGATTGAGAGACCACTCGTGGGGGAGCAGAATGCACCTGCTCAGCCTGTCCACGATCACGTTGGACTTATCCGGGATGTGCGTTGCTATCAGAAAATGGTTGGAAGCTATCGCCCATTGCCAAATTCTCATGGCCTCTCGGCACAGGGGGTATGACTTGGTTCCTTCTTGTTTGTTGATGTACCAGACTACTGGCATACTGTCTGACTGAATCGCAATAGTTCCAGAGGGGAGGAGCAGGTGGAGTGCTTTCAACGCTAATAGCTCTGCTCTTAACTCCAGAACATTGATGTGCAGATCAGCCTCTAAATTCGACCATGTTCCTTGTACTGTCTTTCCCTGAAAATGGCCCCCCACCCAATCAGGGAAGCATCCATAGTCACCGTGGTGCAGGGCTGATGGGACTGAGAGGGACGGCACCACAATTCCGCTTCTGGCCTCATCAACCAAATAAGATCCTACTTGCACAAATTGGTTATGAGACTCTGCGAGTCTAGAGGATGAATGTTTGCAGACCACTTTGTTAGGAGGAGCCACTGTAAGATCCTCATGTGTAACCTCGCAAGGGGAACTATAGGGATGGTTTCAGCCATAGACCCCAGCACCTGCAAGACTTCCCTTGCTGACACTCTCGTTTGACAGAGTATCATACGCACTTGGGATCTTAGTCTCTGGGGTCTGTGGGCTGGAAGAGATACCAAACAAGAACGAGTGTAGAGTACTGCCCCTATAAATTCCAGTTGTGTGGGGGTCTAGGTTGGATTTTTCCCAGTGTACCGTTATGCCTAGGGACTCCACTAGACAAAGGGTTTATTGGAGAGCCATTGTCAGGAGACCCTTGGCTGGAGCGGAGAGGAGCCAATCACCCAAATATGGAAACACTTGGAATCCTGGAAGTCTCAGATGAGCTGTTACCACTGCTAAGCATTTCGTGAACACACTGGGGGCCGTCGAGAGACCGAATGGTAGGGCACGAAACTGATAGGGATTGGCTTCTAGCCGGAAACGAAGGAGACTCCTGGAGCACTTGTCCATTTTGATGTGGTAATACACATCCCGGAGGTCTACTGAGCACATCCAAGCATCCTCCCTCAGAAAGGTGAGAATGGACTGAATAGTAACCATGCGGAATTTGGTTTGAACAACTGATTTAAGTGCCTGAGATCCAAGATGGGTCTTCAGACACTGGTCTTTTTTGGTACTAAAAAGAATGTTGAGTAAAACCCGGATCCACATTGGTTTGGAGGGACTGGTTGGATGACTTTTTTGATATAGCTTCAATATTTCTGAAGCTGCCTTTTTCCTTTGGTGGGATGGAACATCAGGAAGGTTTTTGGGAGGGGAGGACAGAGGGAGGTAGTAGCCTCTGGAGATTATGCTCTGCACTCATCAATCATTTGTAATAGAGCGCCAGGCAGCTTAGTGCAGAGGAAAGCAACCCCCAACTGCTTTCAGAGGAAAGCAATTGGGCAATGCTTCAGGAGCGAAGACCGCCCAGAGAAGGAATCTCTAGAGTCTTGATTCCATGGACCCCCTCTGCCCCTGAATGGGCGTCTTCCACCATTGTTATCCCCTCTGCCTCTGGGGGAATCCTCGCCACGTGTGTTTTGAAAAGGGCCCTGTGATTTTTTTATGCCAGATTTTCCCACTCCTCGGGTTACTGGAATAGGAACGTTGAGGTTTGGAATAATGCAGGCCAATGACAGACAGGGTCTTTCTGTCTTGTTCGCACCTGGCCAGAGTGTCTTTCACTTTGCAGCCAAACAAGGCTGATGGCTCAATAGGGGCGTTAAAAAGGAGGACTTGGAGTCCGCAAGGTCAAATATGCGCATCCAGGCATGACGCCTCATAACAATGCCTGCACCCGCAGCTCTCGACGCCCCTTCGGTTGCTTGAGACAGCAACCTCATGGACGAGTTGGATATGGACTCAAGGGCGGCAAGCTAAGAGGCAACCTTGTCTCGCGCCTCATCAGAAACTTGACCTGCGAGGGTTCCAGAAAGCTCAGTGATTAGATCTCTTTGGAGCCTCGTGAAATGTGCCAGGTAATTCAGGGACCTAACAGCAAATGTCGCTGAAGCAAAAACTTGCTTTCCCAGTCTGTCCACCGCCCGAGACTCTCTGTTGGGCGGGTGAACAGTAGGACTTTCTTCCGCAAGATCCTTTTTAGTGGCTGCCGCCACAACCATCGCGTCAACTGGCAACCCCTTAGACCAGTGTGGATTCTCCTGGGGGGGGGGGGTATTTTACCGGGTCTCCTTGGGATGGCCTCTATGGAGGCAGGATTCCGCCAGGTAAGCTGCATGATCAATTGTACCAGCTCATCGGCAGGTGGGGTCACCCAAGAGGTAGAAGGCCGGGAGCGAAAAGCTTGCAGGAACACAGATTCATCCGAGGAGGGGTTGGAGGGTGTCCAGCCACCCGTTTTAATATTTCAAGGATGTCTCCAAATGGGATCTCATCTGGGGGTAACCGTGGGGACCCCTTCACCATCATCGTAATCCGTGTCCTCAGTCAGCGACTCTTCAGGCGAGTCGATGTGCTTCCTCTTGCAAGACTTTTCCTGAGGAGGTTCCTCAGTGGGAGTTTCTAAGGAAGACTCTGAGGAAGGGGCATCACGGACAGGGATATCCTGAGGCTTCCCCCCCAGTGTCTCGGAGAGCTGGCCCATGGTAGCAGAGGGAGCAGAAGGGAGTTCCGATGTCTGTGGAGCGCCTCTGGAGGTGAGCACTCTCTCCATCATCCAGAAAGCAGGCCCGCCCAAAGAAGGGTGGGAGCCTGGAACAGAGTAAGACAGCCTCAGAACCGGGTCACACCCGGCAACATTGGACCTACTCCCAGAGATGGAGCTTCCAACCAGATCGGAGCCGGCAAAATTCCTGGAGCCGAGGACAGGGTACTTGGTACCCTGCTCTGAACCAAGGAATCTGCGCCCCCAACCATGAGATGGAGGAAGGGATGGTTCCGACGGAACCGAAAACCAAAGAGTCGACCTCGGAACC
Source organism: Protopterus annectens (assembly GCF_019279795.1). NCBI lineage: Eukaryota > Metazoa > Chordata > Ceratodontiformes > Protopteridae > Protopterus > Protopterus annectens. Next base: position 252,077,503 of record NC_056740.1, on the reverse strand, counting down.
TCAGTGACAGGCACAGTTAGTCCGGGGGGGGGGGGGGGGTTCCACCACAGTTGGAACAGAGCACTCTGGTACCTGGAGGTCCGAAGGAGGAGAATACGTGGGAGTACTGGGAAGGACAGCACCCGGTCCCAAATGGGGATGAGTCTTAGGCCCATACGGAATCCCTCTGGCTGTCAACAGCTGATCCAACAAGCGCACCACATCGTGTTCGGATAGGCTCCTGGTGGACCTAGTGGATACTCCTGAGGGAGAATCTGGCTGGTCCAAGAAGGGGCTATAAATGCATGTCCTGCAAACAGGTCCAGAGAAGGAGAGTATCAGGTCCATGGTGTCCGAGAAAATGGCACCATGGTGTCTAGTTTGGAGACAGGAAGCAAGGGTGAGGAAACTGTCGGCGCCGATGGGGCACTCCTAATCACAGGCATCGGTTCCTGAAAAGTCGGTACCGAAGCTGGAGCAATTAAGGACGGTGCCATAGTCAAGACAGTCGGTGCCAGAGGAAGCTTTGGCACCGAGGCACTAGTCACTGGAATAGTAGAAGGCATCTCTATAGAAGTCAGAGCAGAAGTCAAACCCATAGTAGACGAAGCCGAAGAAGGGGCACTGTGCTCCGATGAAGTCTTGTGGGCTTTATGCTAAGAAGTTTTACCTCTATCACCAGAAGGTGAGGAGGGATCAGAATGTGGCCATTTTTTGTATTTAACCGGAGGGGTTGAAGCCTCTGGCACAGAAATAGCCTCTGCGAAAGGAGTAGGTAGAAGGCCTTTCAAGATTAACTTATTTTTTCGTTTGTTCAGCGTCCACTGACAAACTCTGACATATCTGACAGTGAGGTTCCACAGATAAATGCGAACCCCACAGGCAATAAACGCAGTCATCATGACACTCACTGTTGGGGAGTTTACCATTGCAGGAGGTGCAATGTTTAAACCCCGATGTCCCTTATTTATCGGACATATTCATCCACAACCAACACACAGAGAGAAAGCAGAAAGAAAGGAAGATACCAGTGATGGTATCCAGAGATACCACAACGGTAGGAGAGGGAGTTACCAACAATGGTAAAGAATTACCCAACGGGTAGAGCTAAAGTGAGAAGATTAGGCTATAAGGGGGGGGGGGCATAAGAATAGAAAGGGTATACTGTTCTAGTAAAGTGACAAAAGTCCAATCAACACAAAAAATATCAAAAATATTTCACTTAGCTGGAGAGCTCGATGAAACATGGCTAAATGGCTATGCGGCAAATGAGATCTGAGGTAATTGGGAGAAGGTAGCAACTTAGCTCGAGAGTTTTTTGGTGTATGCGAGCTTGGTATTTGGCTGACACGGTTCTGAGGGCACGGAACTGAACCCATAAGTGATGAATGGGAAGAAGATTAACAACATCAGATCTATATATTTAGGTTTAGATCTATGAGAATTGGTTGTTTCTCATCTTTCCTATTACCTATACATAAGGGATAATTCTCTCTGCAGATCATTCTAAAATGTTGCTATTTAAACAAAAACAATGTTTTGGCATCAAATGCTAAATAAAAATGAGACAAAATCTATTAATGCTCTTATAGACGAATATAACCTTAACACTTTACTTTGGTCAGCTTTGCAAGAGTTTAGAAAATATATGCTAGATAAGCTAATTTTAATCCCCACAAATGCTAAGAATTCAATACCCAAACTTATTCAATTGTGTGTGTCTTTCGGCTTTTCCCAGTTAGGGGTCGCCACAGAGGAACTCCTGTCCGCTAATGATTGGCAGTTGATTTTTATGTACCGGCTTGCCAGGCATATTTGATTTTATATACTTATAATACTCTACCAGTTAAAAATAGTATATCATATATTTATAGAGCAATTAAAACAAGCTCTAGATGTATATTCAGATAACTATTGGAATTCATTTTCAGTAATCAATAGTTTTATTCCCTCAGAAAAAGACAAAGTTAATTTCCTTCAGTCAGACAGCAAAACCACTTCCTCCATTAAATGGAGAATCTTCACATGAAGATTTTTACATAAATCTTTCATCACACCTCAGAAAATGAGTTCAATAACTAAACAAGATATTGTTTGCTGGAGATATAATGCAGTAACAAACACTGATTGGAATCATATATTTTATGACTGTGTACTATTAAAGAAATTTTGGGAAGAAATTAAAGTACAGTTTTGTACCTACCATAAATGTAGATGTTCGAGTGCATACACTGCTGCAGTCATTACACTTGGGTTATCCTGCCGTCAGGCAGTCCCTCAGTCGGCCTGAGTTCCAAGTCTTGGTCCGGCGTCGGTTGCTGTTGCTTCTTCCCTGACGTCAGTGCGACAGGGGTATATAAGATGCAGCCAACGCCATTTTCTTCAGTTTTTCTTGCCCCAGATGTCAGGTGCCCCCAAAAAGGTAGGCAATGCAAATTGCTAATAAAACAAACATAAGAAAAGCAATCAAAAACTTTCAGTTACCAGGCAAATACTCCCCATAGGTAGCAAAGGGTAGAAGAGTTAGGTACGTACCAGCAAGTAAGAGGGGAAGGAGGGAGGGTAACCTGGACTGCAGCAGTGTATACACTCTAACATCTACATTTATGGCAGGTACAAAACTGTGCTATGTTCATCGTGTTACACTGCTGCAGTCATTACACTTGGGTAGAATCCCAAAGCTGAGGTAGGGTGGCTGGTTCTATAAGGCATTAGGGGTGGCTATAAGGCCCTGCAGCATTGCAGTGGCAAAGCCAGCTCTGGATTTAGAGTAAAGAGGCAGATGGTAATGCTTGGTGAAGGTATGTACAGAACTCCAAGTTGCTGCTTCCAAAATGTCCTGGTAGGTACTCCTCTGAGGTAGGCAGTTGAAGTGGCTGTTGCCCTGGTGGAATGAGGCCTAATGCTGTTAGGTACAGTTTTCCCATGGTGTGTATAGCAGAAACGTATACAGTGTCCTATCCATTTTGAAATGGTCTGTTTTGAAATGGCTTTTCCCTGTGCTCCTGCAGCATATGCTACAAATAATTGCTCAATTTGTTTTAAAAGTTTTGGTTTTGTCCAAGTAGAAGCGTAACTGCCTGTGTACGTCCAAAGAATGCAGAAGTCTCTCCCCTTTATTCTGTGGATTTGGATAAAAAGTTGGCAAGTGAATAGTTTGGTTTAGAGCCACATTTGATACCACCTTTGGCATAAAAGTAGGGTTTGTTCTTAAAGAAACCCTGTCTTGGTAGAAAATGATGAAAGCTTCCACTGCCATTAGCGCCTGTAATTCTGAAACTCTTCGTACTGAGGTTATTGCCAGGAGCAGAGCAGTTTTCCAAGAGACATATTTTAAATCTGCTGAGTTAACTGGCTCAAAAGGAGGTAAAGTTAATTTTTCCAACACAAAGTCGAGGTCCCAAGTTGGAGTTGGTGCTCTACGGGGCGGTCATATGTTTTTAGCCCCTCTGAGGTACTGTTTTAGCAAAGGATTAGAAAAAATAGGTGGGCCCGTGTTGTAATGAGCAGAGATGGCAGAGGTGTGGATCTTGATCGATGAAAAGGAGAGGCCTTTGTCCAGCATCTCAGTTAAATATTGTAGTATCTGAGGAATATTTGGGACAAGAGGGTCAAGGCTGTGAGCCTGGTTCCAGGCACAGAATCTCTTCCATTTATCCGAACAGGCTTTCCTGGTGCTAGGCCTTCTGGCCTCCAGAATGACATCCATAACAGCTTTGGAGAGAGGCATTGCTTGCTTGACTAAGGAATCTGCCATGCAGCCAGGTTTAAAGTCTTTAGCTGGCTGTGAAGTATCTGATTGTTGTGCCGAGTCGAAAGATGTGGGATTTGAGGCAAAATCCAGGGTGGACCTTGTGCTAAGCTCTTTAAGATTGGGTACCAGTGCTGGCGTGGCCAGTCTGGGGCAATCAGGATCATCTTTGGCTTTTCTTGCCTGGCTTTTATGAGTACCTTTGGAAGGAGAGGTAGTGGTGGGAAAGCATATACTTGTAGGTTTTTCCAGCTGAATGAGAGGGCATCCACTTTCCATGCTTGTGGGTGGTAAGTCCTTGTGCAGAAATTCTGTAGCTGGCAGTCAATTGGGGATGCAAACAGATCTATGTCCGGGCTCCACCATTTTTGTGTTATCATTCTGAATATTTGTGGATTTCCACTCAAGCAGAAACATCATGGATCTGCACAAGTCGTCTGCCAGTGTGTTTTTCTCTCCTGGCAGGAATTGTGCTTGCAGATGAACTTGATAGGTTAGAGCTGTGTTCCACAAGGTCATGGCTTGTCTGCAGAGGGGATAAGAATGAGTGCCCCCTTGCTTGTTTATGTACCACATAACTGTGGTGTTGTCTGTCTTTAGTAGTAGTTGTCCTGGATGCAGAAGGTCCTTGAAAGCTATAAGGGCATTTTGTACAGCTAGCATCTCTTTTTGATTGATGTGAAGATGCCTTTGTTCTGCGGGCCACTTGCCCTGAATACATTTTCCTGCCATGTGTGCTCCCCAGGCGTCATCCGATACATCTGTTGTCAGTGTTTGGCTGTGGGTAGAGTGAAAGGCTGTCCCTTGTTGAGGTGACATGCTTGAGCCCACCATCGAAACTCCTGTTGAAGGCAAGGAATTAGTGGTATTACTGTTTCCAAACTTTGACAGTGTTGAGACCAGACACTCTTCAGGTACCATTGTAGTTTCCTCATATGCAGTCTGGCATATGGAATTAGTAGTATGCAAGATGCCATGTAACACAAGGCCTGCAGAATTTTTCTTGCAGGGAGTTGGGTCTTTGTTGCCATCAATTGAAAATACTGAGTCAGTTGTCCTTGCTTGTCTGGCGTGAGATAAGCCATCTGGGCCATTGTATTCAAGCTGGCACCCAAGAATATTATCTCTTGTGAGGGCACTAGTTTTGACTTCTTATCATTTACTGTGTACTCTAGGCAACTTAACATTTTTACAAACGCCAGATGCTTTAGATGAATGTCCTTGCTCTCTGCTTCAATCAGGCAGTCGTCCAGGTATGGATAAATCTGAATTCCTTTCTGTCTGCAAAATGCAATTACTGGTGCCAGGCACTTTGTGAAGACCCTAGGCGCAGTAGATAAGCCAAAGGGCAGTGCAGAGAATTGGTAGTGCATTGAACCAGCTATGAATCTGTGGTATCTTCTGCAGTTTTGTCTGATAGGGACATGCAGGTATGCCTCCTTGAGGTTCAAAGTTACGAGCCAAGCTTTCTTTCCCAGCATGGGAAGAAGCTGCTGTAGTGTCAACATTTTGAATTTTGGAACATCCAGGTAAGTGTTTAGAGAAGAAAGATCCAGAATGGGCCTCCAGGCTTTGTCCTTTCTGGGAACCAGAAAGAGTCTTGATTAAAATCCTTGCTCTTGCTCCTGTGGTGGTACCTTTTGAATAGCTCTCATGTCCAGGAGTGCTGTAATTTGTCTTTGAGCCTCTGCCCATTGATTTGGTGGCAGATTTGGCATTCCTTTTAACCTTGGCAGAGAGTGAAAGTGGAACCTGTAACCTTGAGATACAATGCTGAGAACCCATGTCTTTGGTGATCATATGCCAATTGTGACAGAAAAGTGCCAGTTTTCCTCCCAAGGGGGCTGCCAAGAGAGAACTGTTTGACAGCTGTAGTGGGAAGTCATTGGGGCTGTTTTTTATAAGGTTGAGGCCGGTCTTCCCCGTCTTTCTGGGTTGATGCACCCCATTGTCGAGGCCTGTAAGGACCTTGTGGTTGACCTCTACCTCTTGGACGTCTGTATCTGCCCCTTTGAGGTCTGTCTGTAACTGGAAAGGACCAATTCTCTGTTGGCCAATTTCTGCTAAATTGAGGAGGCTGAACCTGTAAGAAATCCTTCACCGTTTGCATAGATTTTGCCTTATCCTCCAGTTTCTTTAATACCTCTTCTGCCTTAACTCCAAATAAAACATCCTATTGCAAAGGTGCATCCAATAATTTTGCTTTAACATGATCTGGTAACGTCTGTTCTTTTAACCAAGCATGTCTTCTAATGACAGATCTTGTAACTGCTGCTCTACAAGAGGCCTCTAATGAATCAAAACCACATTGCAAAGTACGTTTTCCCACTTGTTCAGCTGCATGCAATAAATCCTGCATTTCCTTATAATTAGTAGGATCTGAGTTTGGAAGCATTTTTTGTTTCAACTGAGACATCAAATATTGCTGATATTTTAGCATGTGAAACTGGCAATTTAAGGCCCTCATTGCTAAAGTTGCAGATGTATATACTTTCTTCCCCTATCTGTCTAATGCTTTGGAATCTCTGTCAGAGGGGACTGGATTCTTTGCTGAAGAGGCCTTAACCCCTTTGGGGCCCTGAGAAATAGTTTCAGGGTCAGCAACAGGGCTTTTATAAAGAAATTTGTGAGAATCAGGGACTCTGTAGTATCTGTCTGGCTTAACTGGAGCAGGAGGTAAAGAATCAGGATTTAAACTTGATACAGTATACACATCATCCACAATATCTAACACTGGCGGAATAGCAAGGGGTCTGTGTTGACGTAATAAAAGGAAATCTCTGAGCCTTTTTTTTGGATTCTGAATAATCCTGGCCCTCCCAATGAAAATGCTCCCTCATGGTATGTAAGGATTCCCCAAAGGAGTAGTCCTCTGGCGGAGAGGCTGAAGGAATTGATTCCTCAGCATCAGAATCCTCATAAGGGGGTAAAGAGCATCCTAGGTCTGAGGATGAATCTGAAGAGATGGATACCTGGTTGGATGAGTCATAGTCTGCATCCTGTCTAGGCCTTTTATCAGGAGGGGGATGGGACCCCCTGATCAGAGTGATTAAGTCTTCGGCCATTTTGAGCATTTGTTTCTTAGGCATGGAGGCCTGTCCTGGTGAATGTTGAATTTGTTTGTTTTTAAAGGAGTTTTAGACTTAGCAGAAGATTTAATGGTTAACTGAGAAGGTCAGAAAACACCCTCTGAAGCTACGGGTTGTTCAGCTACTCCGGATCCCTCGGAAGGGTTAGTCTCGGTAGGCTGTAAATCTGGTGCGTCCAACGGCCCAGCCATCTCCACGTGGAAGACAGAGGCGGCCTGTGGTTCTAAAGAAGCGGTCGTCAGGGGCTGTGAAGGCGTCTTGCTGAAAACCGGAGAACCGGCGACTGGCCTAGAAGAGGCTTCGTCAGTTTTGGGCCTCGGATGCCTGTCCTTGTCTTTGCGCTTTTTGTGTATTCCAGTCGTCGGTATTTCCGACGGCATGGTGTAATTGAATTTTCTGCCAAAATAATGTCGGGCAAAATCAAACCGACATTTAATAGTGCGCTTGTTAAACCTAGCACAAAACCGACAACCTGTGACGTCGTGGTCTGGGCCTAGGCATGGGATACAATAGGAATGAAAATCCTTATGAGGTATTTGCTTCCCACAAGAAATACAGTTATTAACTTTTACTGACATGAGTCTGAGGCAAGACAAATACTTAGCTTTGTAGAAGACTTCGGTTCTGGATTCGGAATGAAAATCTCAGGAGTCGGCCGACCGGCACTTGCAAACTGCTTTTGCTTCGGGCACCGCTCGGCAAGAAAGACTGAAGAAAATGGTGTTGGCTGCATCTTGTATACCCCTGTCGCACTGACGTCAGGGAAGAAGCAACAGCAACCAACGCCGGACCAAGACTTTGGAACACAGGCCGACTGAGGGACCGCCTGACGGCAGGATAACCCAAGTGTAATGACTGCAGCAGTGTAACACGATGAACATCACCTTTTTATAGGCAATTTTTACAGACAATTTTATGCTTACAAAGTCACTTGTATTATTCAATACACCTGTTCCAGACTGTATAAATAAAAACAAATATTCTTTTCTCTGGTCTATACTGTCCATTGCCTAGAAAACAATTACAAGAAACTGAAATTCCTCATCAGTTCCCTCATTTAAAGAGTTTAAATGTCTTTTCTTGGAAATATCCAAGTTAGAAATGTTAACTATCAAATCTAAATCTACAAGGAATACAAAATTAAATTACAAATGGGAAAATGTACATGAATTATTAGTTAAAGAAATGGATAAATGATTAATGCAGTAATCTTTCTTTTTTTAATCTTTTATTCTTTGTTTTTATTTTTCTTCTGCCAAAATTAACTTAATTGATCTTGTTTGCTATATAGTGAACACCATTGTATATAGTTGTCTGTGCTATTATAGTTATTGTATTAATTTCTTTTTTAAATATTGTACTTTAAAATTCAACTTACTCAATTTTTTTTCAAATTATATGTTCATTATATTATTTTCAATAAATCTGTTTAAAAAAAAAAAAGTGGAGAAAATACAGGACAACAGTGACATTGCAAAGAACTGGACTTTCCTCCAAAATTGATGACTGGTAAGTACTGGTTGTGTACATGTGACAACAATCTCCCGAATTTGCCATATGTCTGGGCTGTGGGGTAGGGTTGCAAGACAGAAGCCTTTTCTTACACAGAAAAACATCAAGGCCAGGCTAAAATTTGCAAAACAATACATCAAGTCTCCCAAAAGCATGTGGGAAAATGTGTTATGGTACAGACCAAGGCTGAACTTTTTGGTCACAATTCCAAAAGGCATGTTTGTCTCAAAAACAACACTTTGCATCACCAAAAGAACACTATCCCCACGGTGAAGCATGGTGGTGGCAGTATCATGCTTTGGGGTTGCTTTTCTTCAGCTGGAACTAGGGCCAAGGTGGAGGGAATTATGAACAGCTCCAAATAACAGTCACTTTTGGATCAAAACCTTCAGTCACCTGCTAGAAAGCTGAAGATGAAGAGAAATTTCACCTTTCAACACGACAATGACCCCAAGCATACATCCAAATCAACAAAAGAATGGCTTCACTAGAAGAAAATTACAGTTTTGGAATGGCCCAGCTACAGCCCAGAGCTAAATCCAATAAAAAATCTGTGGGGTGACCTGAAGAGGGCTGTGCACAAGAGATGCCCTCGCAATTTGACAGATTTGGAGTGCTTTTGCAAGGAAGAGTAAGCAAATACTGCCAAGTCAAGATGCGCCATACTGACAGACACCTACCAAAGAAGACTGAATGCTGTAATTAAATCAAAAGGTGCTTCAGCAAAGCTTCAACAAAGTATTAGTTTATGATTGTGCACACTTATGCAACCAGCTTATGGTACTCTTTTTATTTTTTATATTTTTCCCCTAACAGCTTTGTTTGTTTTTCAATCAAACTGTACAGGTTATAGGTCACATTAAAGGTGGGAAACATTTTGAAATGATTTATTGTGGTCTCATTTTTTTATATCACAAAAACTTAGCATTTTAACAGGGGTGTGTACACTTTTTATATCCACTGTATTCCCTGTTCCGAAGGACGGATGGGCCTCCTTGAAACTGATTACATGTATAGATCTACAATTGTGGGACTCCACACATATCTACTAACCTCACAAGACCCAAGCATAGTGAAAGTTTTGAAACATGAGGAAAATAAATCTAAGATGGCTTCTCTGCTTAACCTAGCAGAAACATATCGGCATCAAGCAGGAATGGAAATCGAACCAGAAGTAGATAAATATCGGGCAGCAACTGAATGTGCCAAAAAAACAAAAGAACAAATATAAGGTGAAGGACCAGATGAGATGGCAAGAAATGTGGAAAATGCATAAATATAGTTGCAAGTATAGAAAACTTCTGGAAGAACCTCATGTTGATCAGGAACGAACACAGGAATGATTTAGAAGAGGCAAATTCAAACCAAGAGATGAAAGGTTAACACAGGTGGCCCAAGATAGTGGGCTGCATGTATGCTGGTTTATAACGTCCATTGAACATGTGGGAGAAACAGACAAATGTAGATTTTGTAAAACTGAATTGGAAATTGTTGCACACCTTGTTGCTGGTTGCGACATACTAATGGCAGAAGGACTGTATACTGAAAGGCATAATAACGTGGCAAATCTGTTGCACTGGGGATTGTGCAAATATTATAGTACTGAAGTGACGGAGTTGTGTACATTTACCATAAATGTAGATGTTCGAGTGTATTCACTGTTGCAGTCATCGCACTAGGGTTATCCTGCCAGGAGTAGCCCTCAGCCGGCCAGAACACCAGAGGCTTAGTATTTCTGCGTCGGTTGCTGTCACTTCAGGACTGACGTCAGGAGTATAAAAACGGGCAGCCAATGCCATTATATCAGTTTTTCTTTCCCCAAATGTCAGGAGCCCCCAAACAGGGAGCAAAGTTATGGTAGAAAAACACCACCAGTAAAAAGTAAACACCAATAGCCCTGTAAGGAGTGAGTAAGAGAAATAGAGAGAGAGAGATCGAGACAAGGGGGCTGGAGGGAGGGAAACCAAGCCTGCAACAGTGAATATACTCGAACATCTACATTTATGGTAAATGTACACAACTGTATTATGTTCTTCATGTTTCACTGTTGTAGTCATCACACTTGGTTGATTCCCAAAGCTGAAGATTGGGTGGAGGCAGTCAATAAGAGTTGAGGCTGGCTAGTGTGCCCTGTGGGACTGCTGTTGCAAAGCCTACCCTGGAACTGAAAATATAGGCAGGTGGTAATGCTTGGTGAAGGTATGAACCGAACTTCAAGTAGCAGCTTCCAGAACATCCCTGGTACGGGACTCCTCGGAGAAAGGCTGTAGAAGTTGAAGTTTCCCTAGTGGACTGCTTTCTGCCCCCCCCCCCTCCCGAAGGGGTGGTTTCCCATGGTATTTGCAACAGAAATGGATACAGTGTGCTATCCGTTTGGAGATAGTTGTTTTGATATGGCCTTGCCCCTCTGCTCCTCGTACAAAGCTGACTAGTAACTGGTCAGACTTCTTGAAGTGCTTAAGTCCTATCAAGGTAGGATCAGAGCTGTCTGTGCATGTCTAAAGAGTGCAGGATCCTTTCTCCCTTATTTTGAGGATTATGGAAAAAGGTGGGCAAATGGATAGATTGGTTGAGAGCCACACTGGACACCACTTTAGGCATAAAAGTAGGGTCAGTCCTGAAGGAGACCCTGTCAGCATGAAAAATAATGAAGGGTTCCACAGCCATAAGTGCTTGTAGCTCAGACACTCTTCTAGCTAAAGTGATGGCCAGAAGCAAGGTTGTTTTCCAAGAGAGGAATTTTAATTCTGCTGAAGCTGCAGGCTCAAAAGGGGGTATAGCGTGATCTTTTCCAACACAAAATTAAGGTTCCAAGCAGGGGTGGGGCCTCTTCTTGGTGGCCTTAAGTTGTTAGCCCCTCTCAGGAACAGTTTGATGAGAGGGTGAGAGAAGAGAGGTGGCTCAGTGTTGTAATGAGCAGAGATGGCAGAGGCATGGAAGAGAAGGACAGGCCTCTGTGGTGTAGGTCTGCTAGATAATCCAGGATGAGACGCAAGGAGGGCTGTGCTGTATCCGCTCCTTTAGAGTGAATCCAGGAACAATATCTTTTCCACTTATCAGCATAGGATTTCCTTGTACTGGGTCTTCTGGCTCCACGAATGACATCCAGTACCTGCTTGCTTAGGCTGGCCACTGGAGGAGAATTCAAGGAAAAAGACAGGCTGCAAGGTTCAGGGTTTGCAATTGTGGATGCAAGATCTGTCCCTCCTGCTGAGTGAGGAGGGTTGGAATCTGGGGCAGGTGCCATTGTGGCACTGGTGACAGACTGCGCAGTAGTGGGTACCAGTGTTGGCGTGGCCAGTTGGGGGCAAACAGGCTTGCCCTTGGTTTTTCCTGCCTTATCTTGAGTAGTCCTCTTGTAAGAAGAGGCAGAGGGGGAAATGCATAGATTGAGAGGTTTGTCCACTGGAAGGATAGGGCATCCACTTTCCAGGCCTTGCTGTGAGGTACCCTGGTGCAGAATTTGCTGAGCTGGTGATTACAGGGGGAGGCAAACAGGTCTACCTTCGGGGTACCCCATTTCTGGGTCAGAAGGCTGAAAGTGTTGTGGTCTAATTGGCACTCGTGTGGGTCTAGGAGATTTCTGCTTAAGTTGTCTGCCAGAGAGTTTTGTTTGCCTGGCAGGAATTGAGCTTGCAGTTGAATATGCATATCTGAGGCCGTGTTCCACACGGTCATGGCTAGTCTGCAGAGTGGGTAAGAGTGGATTCCCCCTGCTTGTTGATGTACCACATCACTGTGGTGTTGTCGGTTTTTATTAGAAGGGGCCCCGGTGAGAGTAAGGATCTGAAAGCTGTCAGAGCATGCTGAACAGCTAGCACCTCTTTTTGGTTGATGTGCAGATGAATTTGGTTTGGGCTCCAGTGGCCCTGAATGCACCTGTCATCCAGATGTGCACCCCAGGCATAATATGATGCATCTGTGGTTAGGGTCTGGGCGTCGAGGGGTTGTGTAAAGGGAAGTCCCTTATTGTGGTTGCATGCTGCTGCCCACCAAAGAAACTCTGTCCTGAGAAAAGGTATTATAGGTATGACAGTTTTCAGGTCCTGAGAATGCTGGCACCCTTAAGTACCACTGAAGTTTCCTCATATGCAGTCTGACATATGGAATTAGTAGAATGCAGGAGGCCATGAACCCTAGAGCCTGCAGGATTTTCCTTGCAGACAGCTGGGTTTTTGTGGCCATTTGAGTGAAGTAGCCCGTCAGGCTTGTTTTTCTGGAGTAAGGAATGCCATCTGGGATGCTGTGCCCAAGCTTATTCCCAGGAATACAAATTTTTAACTGGGGACTAGTTTGGATTTATTTTCGTTGATTGTGTACCCCAGGGAGGTTAGAGGGTCCTTTACAAATGTCAGGTGCTGAACAGATTTTCCGGTCTGCCTGAATCAGGCAATCGTGCAAGTAAGTGTATATTTGAATTTTTCTCTGTCTGCAGTAAGCAATGGCTGGAGCCAGGCATTTTGTGAAAACTCTGGGAGCAGTAGATAAGCCAAAGGGAAGTGCAGAGAACTGATAATGCATAGATCCTGCCCTGTGACTATTTCCTGCAGGAATAGACTTCCTTTAGGTCTAGGGTGGCAAACCAGGCATCTTTGGACAGCATAGGGAGAAGCTGCTATAGGGTGAGCATTTTGAATTTTGGTACCACCAGGAAGGTGTTTAGAATGGATAGATCTAAGATTGGTCGCCAGGTGCCCTCTTTTCTGGGTACCAGGAAAAGTCTGGAATAAAAAACCTTGGCCTATCTGTTCTGCAGAAACACGCTGAATTGCTCTTATGGACAGCAGGGACTGAAACTGGTTTTGTGCCTCTGCCCACTGGTTTGGAGGAAGGTGTGGGAACCCTTTTGGGGTTGGCAGCATGTGGAAATAAAATTTGTACCCCTGGGATATTATGTTGAGGACCAATCAATCATTGGTGATGGAGGTCCAGTTTTTTACATGGTGGACAAGTTTTCCTCCTAGGGGCACGAACAATTGGGCAGAGGTGAGGAGTGGAGTTGAGAAGTCATTGTGAATTCTTTCCATAAGGGGGTGGCTTGGCACTCCCTGTCTTAGAGGTGGAGGTACTCCATTGCTTAGATCTCTGCATACCCTGAGACTGTAATCTCGGGGGTCTGTTTCCCTTGGGTCTAGCTTGAGATGGCCTTGAGGGGACTGGAAAGGACCAATGTTTCAAGGGGCAATGCCTACTGAATCTTGGAGGCTGCACTTGCAAAAAATCTTTGACTGTCTGCATTGACTTAGCCTTTTCTTCCATCTTTTTTAAAACCACTTCTGCTTTGGTGCCAAACAGATTGCCCTTGTTCAGAGGAGCGTCTAATAATTTTGATTTGACATGGCCTGGCAAGGTCTGCTCCTTAAGCCATGAATGCCTTCCAAGTACAGAACCTGTGACTGCAACCCTGCAAGATGCTTCTAGGGCGTCAAACCCACATTGCAGGGTATGCTTGCTGACTTGGCTTGCAGAATGCATAAGCTCCTGTAATTCTTTATTTTCTGCACAGTCAGGAAAGTCAGACAATTTTTGCTTAATAAGTTCCATAGTATGTTGCTGGAATTTCAGCATGTGGAACTGACAAATTCAATGCTCTAATGGCGAGAGTTGCAGAGGTGTATACTTTTTTTTACCCAATCTGTCTAAAGCCCGGGAATCCCTGTCCAAAGGGGTGGGATTCTTAGCTGCAGTTGCTTTTATTCCTTTAGGTTCTTGGGAGATGACCTCTGGGTCAGCAGTAGGATTTTTGTAAAGAAATATGTGAGTCAGGGACTCTGTAGTACCTGTCTGGTTTCCTTGGAGCAGGGGGTAAAGTATCAGGAGTTAGACTGGATTCCATAAAGACATCATCCACAACATCCAGAACAGGAGGGACAGCTAAGGGTCTGTGCTGTGGTAAATCTACAAATTCACTGAATCACTTTTTGGACTGAGGATAATCCTGGCATTCCCAGTGGAAATGCTCTCTCAAAGTATGTAGGGTTTCACCAAAAGAAAAATCCTCTGGAGGGGAGCCAGAAGGAATGGATTCCTCTGCATCTGAATCCTCAGACAGATAAGGGCAGGTCTTCATATTCAGAAACCTCAGAGTTGTCAGACTCGGTCAGATAAAGCTGCTCGGACAAGTCTCTCTCTTTTAGCAGTGGAAGGCTGGCTTCCCCTAATCAGCATGATCAGGTCTGCTGTCATTTTAAGCATCTGAGATTGTGGCAAGGAAGCAGGCGCTTGAGTGTGAGTCATCGTTTTTTTATGCGTAGCTCGTACTCTTTGCCTTAGAAACTCGGTCATTTTAGAAAGAACTAAAGACGCGAAAGAAGTTGTCTGTTTGTGTTGAATATCGGTAATGCGAAGAACGTCCTCAGAAGCTGGTGCCTGCACAGCGGCTCCGGACCCATCCAAGGTAGAGACATCCGCAGGTTCCGTAGTCAAAGAAGCGAGTCTCGGTATACCAGACTCTGAACGTGTCTTGGTAGCAGCTTGCGAATCCACTGATGTGGGCATCAGGGGCTGCGAAAGCGCCTGAGCACCGGTGAACTGGCGACTAGTTTAACGGAACCGTAGTCAGCAGTATTGGACCTGTGCAGTATGTCTCTGTCCTCATCCTTATGTTTTTTCGGAAGATCGGTAGTCGGATGGCTTACCGAAGCCATTTCGAAATACAGAGATCGAGAACAAAAGTATTTAGCTACAATAAGGGCCTGATGATAAATAGTTTGGGCGTTGAACAAAGCATAAAACCAACAGCGAGGTACGTTGTGGTCTGGGCCTAAACAGGTGACGCAGTAAGAATGGAAATCTCGGTGTGGTATTTGCTTTCCACAGGCAAAACAATTAAGTTTTTCTGACATCGGTTAGAGCATGAAAAAAGGATCCCCAATGGGGTACTTAGATTTAGAAGACTTCAGGATGATTCAAATTCGGAAACGAAAAGTCGGGTAGCGGCCGACCATCACTCATGCGAACGGGCTCCTCGGCAAGAAAGACTGATGTAATGACGTCGGCTGCCTGTTTTTATAGCCTTGACGACCTGACAGCCCTGAAGTGACGGCAACCGATGCAAAAATACTAAGCCTCTGGTATTTGGGCCAACTGAGGGCTACCCCTGGCAGGATAACCTTAGTGTGATGACTGCAACAGTGAAACACGAAGAACATCACTGGAAACATGAACCACAAAGCACCATAGAAAATGATGAAGTCTACATCACATGGAATCGCCCATTTCCAACAGTTCAAAAGACAGATGCCAGAAAACAAGATATAGTGGAGCATGAAAAGATGAAAAAAGTAGCACTGATCATTGAAATAGCCACACCCAGTGACTATAGTGTGTTGCGTATAGAGAGAGACAGTCATAAAATATCAGAATTTGCAGGCAGAAATGACAGCAATGTGGAAGAAAGATACCCAGACAGTTCCAATAGTAGTAGGAGCAACAGGTCTTATAAAAAAAGAATCGACAATCATATTTAGACACGTTACCAATACATGTAACCCCATACGACTTGCAGGAGATACTACTGGGCACACTGCAGGTGCTGCGAACAGCACTTCTGGCTGACATCAAAGATTGAAACAATACTAATTTCATGAACTTTAATCATACTTTGACTTTGGAATGGGGTCCACTCCCGTCATGGTATTAGAAACCCAAAAGACTTGGAGATATTAAAAAAAGACTTGGAAAGGGGGATGGGGGCAGGAAGGTTAATGGAAATGAAGATTGACAACAGAGATGGAATGTTATGGTAAGAACATAACTTCTTTATCTGATATTGTCCTCTTCATTTCATTAACCTGTGGGACAGAGTTCCCAGCTACTAAGATCCTGGGTGGCCCTTCATGGAAGGATATTCTGGAGCACAGCACAGCCAAAGGCACTTCTACTTCTGGATACGATGTCCAATTTGCAATGTGTAACAAACATGTAAGGATCAGACCAAGTAGCTGCTTTCACAAATGTCCACAATAGAGACTCTAGGCCAAAAGGCCTGAGAAGTAGCCATGGATCTTGTGGAGTGGGGTTTAACTTGTCCTGGTAAGGAAACGTTTTGGGAGGAGTAAATAAAGGTAATACAGTCCTTCAACCATCTAGCTAGTGAGAGACTGGTGATAGATTTACCTCTTTTTGTCAAAGAAAAAGATAAAAACAACTGACCAGACTTCCTAAAGACTTGGAACAGTGTAAATAAAAATAAAGTTGTCTGTGAACATCATGCAAGTGGACAGTATGTTCACCTTTTTCTGACAGTTGGGGAAAAAAGACTGGAAGATCGACAGACTGACTAATATTCCTTTCTTTAGCCACCTTGGGTAAAAAAAGGATTAGTACGCAGGGCCACTCTATCCTTGTGAAAAATCAAATATGGAAATTTTGAAGAAAGCGCCTGGAGTTCAGACACTCTTCACAAAAGTAATAGCTACCAGAAAAAGGACTTTACAGGAAAGGAATTTCAAATCCACAGAAGCTGCAGGTTCAAAGGGCGAGTAAACCAGGGCTTGTAAAATCATTGTTATATCCCACACAGTAGTAGTATCTTTCACTGGAGGCTGTAGTAGGAAAGTACCCAGAGGAAGGTTTTATAGAGTTTAGAAGAGGCACGGGATAAAAAATCGAAACCAAAGTGAAAATTGGATATGGCTGCTGTTTGGACTTTGACAACAGAATGACAAGCGCCTTCATGGAAAAGGGAAGCAAAAAGGTCATGTACGGCTGTAACTGGTGCTGTAAAGGGATCTATTTGTTTCTGCTCCACCCAAATAACAAATCTTTTCCACTTACTCCTATAAACCTTATGTGTTGATGACCTATGTGGAGACCAAAATTTCTTGAACAGGGGAAGAAAGCCTGGGAAATCTTATCATTGGCAGTGGAGAAACCATGTGGTTAGCTTCAGGCCCTGTATATCTGGATGGGGATACCCTGATGGGTGAAAAAGCAGATTTGGGGCTTGGTCTAACCTCATTGGAAGGCAAAACAGATGAGACCAAAAGGAAGGCGACGCAGGTTTGTTAAGGCCAAAAGGGGACAATGAGGATAACTTTGCTCTGCAACCTGAGAGCTTTCTGCAAGAACATGGGAATTACAGGTACAGGAGGAAAGGCACAGAGAAGACTGGATTGCCAAGCATAGAATAGAGCATCCCTGGATGACTGTCCCTGTGGTGGGATCAAGGCAAAGTACCTGCTGCATTTGTTGTTGAAAGGGGAAGCAAACAGACTGCAGCAGGGGTGACTCCATTTCTGGAAGATCATGTCTGCCGTAGACTGGTTCAGAGACCACTCGTGAGGCATCAGTAACATTCAACTGAGCCTGTCTGCTAATATACTTGACTCCCCTAGAATATGCACTGCTACCAGAAAGTGGTTGGTGGAGCTTGCCCACTGCCAAACCCTCATCGCCTCTCGACAAAGGGGGTATGACCTGGTTCCTCCCTGTCTGCTGATGTACCAAACCACTAACATGTCTGTTTGGATTGCAATAGTCAAGCGAGGGAAAAGAGTGTTGAGTTCCTGCAACGCTAGAAGAACCACTCTCATTTTCAGTACACTGATATGCAACTTGGTCTCCTGGGATGTCCATGTTCAACCAGATAATGCCCCTTCCAACCCTAACTGGGATACGTCCAGGGTCACTGTGGTGTTTAAAGATGGAAGAACGAATATGTGCCCTAGCAAAACTTCTGCAGAGTGAAGGCACCACAGCAGAGAATCCTTGCACACTAGGGATACCTTGATGGGAAAACTTGGAGGATTCCTGAGTAGTGACCACTGGATCATTAATGTCCATTGTAAAATCCTCATGTGGAAATGAGCCATGGGCAGGAGAGTAACTGTGGTTACCATGGAGCCCAATGCCCCAAGTACTAAACTGGCAGGAAGTTGAGGAATGGCTAGAATTTGACTGATGCGACCTCAAACTCGTAACCTTGTATGTCTAAGCACAGGATGTCCTTGTATCCAAACGAGCCCAATGAAATCTATTACCTGAACTGGATCCAACTGGGATTTCTCCATGCTGATAGTTATCTCTAAGGTTGGGGCTAGTCATCGTACATAATCTCTGGCTTGAATGAGTAGATGCCCGTTTGGAGTGGTCAGAAACCAGTCATCCAGATTAATGAAAAATCAGGTAGCCCTGCAGCCTGAAATGCATTGCCACCACTGCCAAGCATTTGGTGAACACCCTGGGGCTGCGGTGAGACCAAACGGGAGTAACCTGAACTGGTAATGACTGGCTCCCAGCCTGAAAAGCAGAAATTGCCTGGAGCGTCTGTCCATTTTGATATAGTAGCACGTGTCTTTCAGATCCACAGGGCACATCCATTCATCCACCTTCAGAAGAGGCATGGTGGATCGGATTCTGACCATCCTGAACTTCGTGTGTTTTATTGAGTTGTTCATAGAAATCAGGTACAAAATAAGTCTCGGGTCCCCTGTTTTAGGGTACTAAAAAGAATTTGGAGTAAAAGTCTGATCCAATTTGATCGGGGGACCTCATGGAGGACTCTTTTTTGTAAAAGCTTTTCTACTTCATGGGCTGCATCCTCACTCTGACTGGGTGGAACATCGGGGAGGCAATGTTTCTTCTTGGGAGATTCCAGAAAAGGAATAAAGTATCCTCTGGATAGGATACTTATCACCCATATGTCACTTGTGATGGCCTCCCAGGCTTCTGGGTGCATGGAGAATTGCCCCAGACTGCCACCAGAGGACAAAAGCCTGGAAACTCTTCGGGGTCGCTGGAAGGGCTTGTCTTGAAAAGCTTCCCATAACCCCTGATTTTGCAGACCCCCCCTTGGCCACATGGGTGGCGTCTTCCATTCTGATTATTCCCTCCTCTGCCCTAGGGGGAAAATTCTGAGTGTCCTGAAAAGGATGTCGCGACTTGCAAAACCACATTTTTTTACTCCCAAACTGGTTCCTGGAGAAGGTCATTTGTGGGGTAGAGAAACATATTCCGAAGGCATACAAGGTCTTTCCATCCTCCTCCCTCCCAAAGACGGTCTCATGAACAGTTGGGCCAAATAAGGTGGAACCATCAAAGGGGGCATTAATAAAGGATGGTTTGAAAGGCTCTGCAAAATCGCAAAGCCTCCTCCAGGCATGATGCCTCATGGCAGTGCCTGAACCGGCAGCCCTTGAGGTACCCTCTGCCACATGGCAAATCAAACTCACGGACGCATTGGCTAATGATTGTAGGGTGGCCAGCTTGCAGGAGAAAGTTTCCTAATCCTTGGTGGACATGGACCATATAGTCGAGCTAGAAAGTTCCTTTAGCAAGTCCCTCTGTAGCCTCGTAAAGTGGGATAAATAGCTCAACGTCCTCAAGGTGAATGTGGAAGAGGCGTAAACCCTTTTGCTAAAACTCTCCAACGCCCGGGATTCCCTATTCAGGGGATGAACAAGAGAAGCTCTCCTGGTCAAGTTCTTTCTTGGTGGCTGCTGCAACAACAATGGCCTCTACGAGGATACCCTTGGCTCAAAACTTATCCATGGGAGCACTAAGATTTTTTTTCTGATCTTTTCACAATTGGCTCTACTGTATCCGGTTCCTTCCATGCCCTGGAAGCCACCAGCTGGATCAGCGGGTCAGTTGGGGGGCACCCAGGTAGTACATGGGCCAACCCCAAAAACCTCCTGTCCAAACACCCCGCCACTGCAAAGTTTCTAAGATGTCTCCAAAGGCGACATTGTTGGGTGGCAACTTTGGGGACCCTTCTCCTTCCTCTAAATGTGTGTCAGTAGTGACTAATTCGATAGGGGAATCAATGTCTCTCCTTTTACACTGCATCTTCCTGGTAACCTCCTTGATGGGATGCTCCAGGGAGGTATCAGGAGATGCTAGGAGTTCCTAGTCTTTGAGGAAGCAGATGCTCATGTGGCAGACTAGAAGCCTCTGTCAACAAACTTGAATGGGGGGGGGGTGCCCGGAGCTGACACCTTCCAGAGAGCTCGAGTCTCCTGCTCTGAAGGGGAAGTCAGAGCTGAACTGTCAAAAGCTTTAGTTCTAAAGGGAAGGGAAGGCTACAAAAGCTTCGAAGTTGAAGCCCTACCCCTGGAACCAACCTTGATGCTATAGCTCAGACACACGCTCAGAATTTAAGCCAAGGAAGTCGAGCAGGTTGGGGAAATAGTCGAAAGCAAAGAGGACACCTCTCTTGGCTCCATCTCAGCACCGGAGACCAAAGGCACCAAAGACTCTGAATCCACAGGGTGGATCAGAGAAGGAGCTAAGGGTCGGAACAGGGAGATCCTCACCGAATCAGATGTGGAAGGAGCAGACAAGCCTCATCTGGATGTGGGCCTTGAGGAACTGCCTCATTAGTCTGCCGACATCTTTGGAGGACAGGCTCCAGGAACACCTGGAAGAGGCTGACGAAGGTTGTCTCGATGATCTTCTGGGGTAGCCAAATCAGGATCTAGAAACTGGCCCAGTCTGTGCTGAGCCTGGCACCAATATCATCAGAGCAGGTGGAGGGTTGCTCGGCCCCGGAACAACAGAAGGTGAACAGCGTGGAGGGGGAAGATGTCTAACAGAACTCAGCACCAACTGAGTCGGTTCCGTCTTCTTAGGAAGCTCTGAGGAAAAATGGGCGGGAGAACGATGCCTGCCCTCCTGGAACTCCCTAGGCCTTTTAGGAGGGGGGGGGTTCAGCCCGCAACACTGGAGGCACCCCTGAGGTGAAGGAAAGAGGAAGGAACCCTTTAAGAACTAGCTTGCTCATCCTGTCAGAGCCCAACAGTGAAAAGCCTGATAAATGGAGCAAGGAACCTCAAGATGGAAGGACCCAAGCAATACAGACTCCCTGTGGGCATTAGATGAGGGAATCTTCCGCCCACAGGAAGTGCACTTCTTAAACCCTTCAGGTGTTTTGCTCAGACAGCAAAAACAATTACAAGTTCAGAGAGAAAAGGAAAGAAGAAAGGATTAAACACAGAGAAAATGCGACTAATGGAGAGACGGGAAGAGTTTTTCTTTCTTTCTTTTTTTTTTTTTATTAGCCTAAACTAAGTGAGAAACGGAGAAAGAAGGAAAAATAGCTATAAGAATTAAAGTTAAAGAAACTCACAAAACACCAAAAATGACAAAAAAATTCACTGGAGGAGCTTTTAGCCAGGAACCTGTTGCTGAAGTGAAGCATGGCAAACGAGATCCGAGGTCTGTTGAGGGAGTGGAGTCTTATGGGTATAGTAGAGAAGCTCAAGTCAGAAAGCTCAAGTTAGAAAAGGCGGCCGATCGGTTCTGTGGATCGGAACCAAAACCCCCACAGGTTAATGAAATGAAGAAGGCAACATCAGATCATGTTGTTTTATCACAGTGGCTAATCAAATGACCATCTTTTCCTCAAAAAATATGTTCTTAGTTGTCCCCTATATTTAACCTAGCTTCTGTTTCCATCAATATTTATCACACTTGAAATATGCACATTTTTTTTCATTTTCTATTTTCAAAATCACTCCACAATCCCATCCCCCAGTCCATAATCCTCTATCACTGTAAATTTTTGTAATGTTCATCACTTCTCTGCATAGTGCCTTTAAATAATTCTTCAGCACTTCTTTCTCAACCTCAGTATGGAACTGCATAATAATCTGTTTTTTTGTCTCTCTATTAAATGTTTATACTACATACGAATTCCAAAGATTGCAATCTCTTTCAAATTTCTTTAAGAATT
This sequence comes from Protopterus annectens, assembly GCF_019279795.1. NCBI lineage: Eukaryota > Metazoa > Chordata > Ceratodontiformes > Protopteridae > Protopterus > Protopterus annectens. Next base: position 252,055,497 of record NC_056740.1, on the reverse strand, counting down.
CTTCCATGTACTGCCTTGTCTCAAACAAGATGTCAAACTATGTCTCTTTATGTACAGAAACTCTGACTGTTTTGATGATTAAACCAACAGCAGCAATCACTGTGTCCCAGACCTCATACATTTTGAGCACTTTCTTCCTTGCTATTCATCATTACCACAAATTTTCTTCCTTCCTTCACCTTTTGAGCATACAATTTCTTTGTTTCTATCTCTTTCACATCCTCCTCCTCTTGTATCTTGTCCACTATTTCACCCCACAAAGCTGCCATCTCGCTCTCCGATTCACTCTGGCTTAACATATCTTTTACGTGGACATCCTGCACCCCTCCCTATTGAAGGGCTAAAATAATACATCCTTGCTGTACTTCATTATCTCCCTAGAAAAAATTTTCCTGAAATAAGCACTCCGAATCTTGCGGAGGTCCGACATTTTCCTTCTCCTCTTTCGCTTCTCCCTTTTCCACCGATTCAAACTACTTCTCCACTCCTTCCGCTACACTTTCTTCATCAAACAGCCTGTCTCATAAAGGCTTCATTAGCTCCATACTCACGCTATCCTTCTCTCGGTTCGTGCCAACCTCCACTTCGCAGACACCCACCATACTCCTTCCTGCTTCTCCAAGCTGCCTACCCACCTGCAATGGAAGCTGAAGTGCCACCAACAATAGCATCCCCATACAAGTAGGGGAAGTTCCCCAATGCCCTAGCCAAACTTCTCCCATAAGTACAAATACCACCTCAGGTCCCGCCTAAAAAGAGGTCAATAGGTTAGTGGGATTAACCTGGTTAACAAGGGATAGATAAACAGACAGACAGACAATATATTTCTATATACATATGTTAAGCGTTCTCTTCAGGTACTCATAAGAAATTACAAACCTTGAACATAATTATAGAGACTTAAAATATATTTTAAGTTATTAAAGCAAGGGAAGCTAGGAGAACAGCTGGAGGACTGTTATGGTGCTGGGAAAACAGAACAATGAATAAATAGATGGTATTAGAGTAGGCAAAAGGTCAAGCAGCACACAAATACTAGAAAGCCCTTTAGGTAGTCACTTTATGTTATTACATAATTTCAACCCCAAATGTTTGAGGGGTTGTGTTTTAGAACAAATAGAAGTTGGTTTAGGGGAATGTTACAACAAATAGAAGTTGGTTTAGGGGAATGTACTAACTTGAAAGACAAACTTTTGAAGAAGGATACTCTATTCTTAAATAGTACTTTGGAGCCTTTTGGGTTCAACAAGGAATGCAACTGGAAGTATGTCATTTGAATTGAATGGCTAATTGTATAACTGACTGTTATTATTTGCTTTGTATTTAAGTAAAGTTTGTTGAGTGAATTTTTACTCTTTGAAGGCTGTGTAAGCCGAGGCGCTAAGTATTTTATATAAAATTTTGTATGGTGTTCAGCGGTCTTTTGTCATTATTTATATTTTGTTTTCTTGAGTTGTACTTAATTTTTTGGATGGCCACTGATCCCTCTAACAATTTGCCATGTCCCTTTAGGGATGATACGATCGATGGCAGCCAAAGAACTACTGAGCAGTTTGTCCTACAGTTGAATGAGAGGGGTTCCAGGACTATGGAAATAGTTGGTGCTTCTAATATACATGGTGCCGTTAATAAAGGTGCTCAGATTCCGGTGAATCTATGGGACTTTTTTATGGGTGAGCATGAGTGCCGTTTTAATAATCCTTTTCATCCATTAGGTTCCTTGAATATGGTCCTGTTGTCTGCAGAAGTCTTGAATTTGAGGGATAAGCTGGAAAATTTACTGCAAAAAGAAAAGAGTATCCATCTAAACGTTTTATGTCTACAGCGATATGTGGAGCTTAAAATCACTCCGAGAGGTCTGCGAGCATACAGGACACCCACTACCCTGTCTGAAGAGGGGAATCCAGATGACCTCAATTTCCACAAGAGATGGATTGAGGCAGAACATCGGTGTTCTACAGAATGGGTATGCATTCTTATTGAAAGGGATGAACTCAAAAAATAGTGACTTAAAGAGGAGATTGGACTGGTGAGTGTTGAGTTAGATAAAGTTTTCACATCAGTTAAACTGATTAATACCAGGCTTGCCGAATTTGAGCATGAGATAGTGGAGCGGAAAAGATACAAGATTAATAGGGACATTAAAGACTATAATCTTAAGGCATTCCTATGGAAACGTAAAAACAATAGGTTGCCCTCCAAAAGTAGGAGGGGCAACAATCATGCTAAAAATGTTTCGGCTTCCCCTTCAGTCTCTTTTGCTACATCGGAATAAGCGGAGTTGAACGCATGGGCTGATAGTGGTGTTGAACATTTTCCAGCATTACCTAATGCACAAAATCCTGATCTACAGAGATGTTTTCGGAGTAATAGCTTAAAAGTAAAATATTTTCGTTTAGTAGAAAGTTGCATTTAATGCACTATTTTAAACAGGAAGAAGACTGTATTATGAATGAATCTGATAATAGTTTTAATAAATCGTTTCATTCATGTTATTCGTCACAGGAAGACTTGTTTGATGGTGATGTTAATGCTTAGCGTTTATATCATGTTATCGAAAGATGAAAATAGCGAACACTATTTCATCGCCCCCAAAACATCTAAACATGAAAATATCGAACATTCAGAACAGCAAATTTTTTCCCATGGAAAAAATTTGCTGCTCCGAAACACACACACACAACACAAGCACATCAAACAAACAGCAACCACACACATACACTTAAATTCCTACATCTAACACTACACTAAACTAAACATACACTACTATCTACCCACACTTACCTTAACCCAAACCCTAAGGTCCATCACTATCGCACACGCCTAACCCGCGCCCTAACCCTAACTCACTTAACCTGCCCCTAACCCTAACGTACAAACAATTGCACACTTACCTGAACCCAACCCGTAACTTTCCACCACAGCACTAAAAATAGCGAAGCCACAGAAACGGCCAACCGAATTCTTTCCTGAGGAAAGAATAAGCTGTTCTGCAGCTTCGCTATTCTTAGCTTTCGCTGAATAGTGTTCAGTATCAGAACATTCGAAGTTTTAATACTTCAATGTTCTGATATAGACCCAGTGCTTACTGTAAGCTCAATACTGATGGTATTTCAGTTGAGTTATTTTATTCCCCCTTTTTTGAATAATACTATACAAGGATATATTTCCACTTTAAATTTTGAGATGGAACAACTGCACTGGAAATGTGTGAACAATATATCTGGAGTGTGCTTTAATTTATTATTTATTTATTTTTTATTTTATTTTACATTTGTTGACCAGGCTAGTCTAACTGGATATACGTCCATTTTCAGTAGGGGCCTGGTAAGAAAAAGCTCCACTACAGCATTATTATAAAATTGTAACCAAAAAAATAGTACGTAAGAATACATATTATTAAAAAATTAATTTGATATAGAGACCAATAAAAGTGAAATATTCATTACATAAGAGAATCTAAAATGACATGTTTATAACAGGATTAACAAGTGAAAAGGGCAATATTAGAGAGTAAAATACAACTTAATGTAAAAAAGACGAGACAGGGTGAATATTATTATTTTTTTTTCATTCTTCTTCAAGGAATGCATATTTTGTGCATGTGAAAGATGGTGGAAAGAAGAGGAAAAAAATAGTCAGGATTAGTACAGGGACAAAGCCATTGTAAAGATAGGTGGATTCTTAGTTGCTTTTTGAAAAGTGGTGTGAATTCCAGGGATGTTAGTTTGGTAGGAAGCTTGTTCCACGAATTACCAATGGTATTATTGAAAAGACAGTCTCCAGATTTGTTTTTAGACTTAAGGGTGGCTAGTAGTGACTTGTTTGCTGAGCGTAGGGTTGTTAGATTTTTATAAGGGCTAATAAGGGTAGAGAGTATGGGTGTATTTGTAGGATGATACAGGATCTTATGGGTAATAGTTAGTTGTTGGAGAAGAATTTGGTTTTGCAGTTCCAGCCATCCTAATTTTTTCAGATTTTGGCAATGGTGTGTACGGAATGGGTAACCAATTGCAAATCTGGCAATGTTATTATAGGAGGTGGCCAGTTTGTTTAGGTTATTTTTGGATAGGTTAGTGTAGATAGGTGAGGCATACAGAAGAGTGGAAATTAGGTGTGTTTGGGTGATAGTAGTCCTGGCAGAGGGAGTAAGGAAGGTTTTTAGCCTATAAAGTGAACCAAGTTTTCAATTAAGTGATTTGATGGTTAAGTTTATTTGTGGGTCAAAACTAAGATTATTATGGATTGTTACACCTAAAAGCTTAGTTGTGGTTTCAGGTACTATTATAGTGCCATTATTTGATGTTACTGAGAAGTAGATGGGGGAGACTTATGAGTAGGGGTAAAAAGTAGAAGTTTGGTTTTCTTAGGGTTTAGGAGGAGACAGCGTTTGGAGAAACAGTCTTCTGCTAAGTTGAATACTTTCTGGGTGCTAGAATGTAGTTCAGCCTGAGATGCTGCAGTACAGATTAATGTAGAGTCGTTGGCATATTGTATGCAGGTGGTTTGAGGGAGGGATGAGTTCAGATTATTAATAAATATAGAGAAAAGGAGGGGTCCAAGAATAGAGCCTTGTGGGACTCCTAGGGAGGTGAGTTGATAGGTTATTTTCCCAGAGGACTGCTTGTTGTCTGTTTTCTAGATATGACTTAAACCATTTGATAGTTAAAGTGTCTACTATAAGTGATTTAAGGGTGTCTAACATTAGGAGGTGATTCACCATATCGAAGGCTTTGGAGAGGTCTAAAAATAGAGCTGAGGAGAGCAAGTTGTTATTGCGACTCCTATTAATACAGTCTATAAAGGATAGTAGTGTGGTAGTGGTACTATGAAATGGTCTAAAGCCATGTTGGAAGTCAGCTAAGAGATTACTTAGTAGGAGATGATCAAGGAGTTGCCGATGAATGCATCTTTCCATGATTTTAGCTAATGGAGAGAGTAGTGCTATGGGATGGAAATTGGAGAGTTCAGTTGAGTTGCCTCCTTTGTGTAATGGGATATGTGAAACTTTCCAGAGTGATGGGATAGAACCTTCTGTAATAGTTCTATTTATTAAGATGGAGATAGGGTAAGCAAGTACACCAGCTGCCATTTGTAGAAATTCAGCTGGGAGGAGGTCAGCAGAAGGAGTACAAGGTTTTAGTTTGTGAAGTAGTGTGAGGATGAGAGTTGTTGGAACAGGCCTCAGTTTTAAGGCTGGAGGTAAGTTGGTTAGAGAGCATGTCATAGGGATGCTAGTGGAAGATAGGGTATTTGCTAAGGATTGAGCTGTTTCAGAGAAAAAAATGTTAAAGTATTGGCTATTTGGCTAGGAGCATTCAGAGTCAGATTGGAAGGTGTAGGTATTTTGGAGTGTCCTGGGTGGAGAAGGCTGTTTATGCCTGTCCAGAATTTTTGTGGGTTTTGATGCTGGGCTTGCTGGAATTTCTGGTAATAGTTTTTTTTTTTTATCTTGGAGTATTGATTTCTTTGTAGTACTTCTGAGCTGTCTAAAGGTTTCCTGATCAGTTGGGTTTTTGGTATTTCTCCATTTGGACCAAATTCTATTTCTCTGCATCATTTTTTGTCTTGTTTCTTTTGTTAGCCAAGGTGCTGGTTTGTTCCTAGTCCTAACTGTATGAGAGGGGGCATGGTGTTCTAGGATTTGAAGGAAGTTTGTGTTAAAATAAGAGACAGCTTCGTCAAGAGGTAGGTATTTTAAAGGTGACCAATTGCATGCTTTAAGTTCAGCTTGGAAGCTAGCAGGTTTGAAGTTTTTTTGTTGTGGGTAGTTCTAAAGGTTGCTTGGTTGGATGTAATGTTTTTTTGTCTGGTTAGGTAGGTAAGGGAGTGATCACTAATATCATCTGGGAGTATACCTGTTTTATAAGAGAGGGGGTTGTTGTTTACCAGTATCCAGTCTAAGGTGGCTTGCTTATTGCTGGGTTTATGGGTTCTGGTAGGGGAGGTGATAATTTGATTAAAGCCATAAAAGTTTATGTGGGTAGTTGGTTTGCCAGAGGTACAACAGTTCCAGTCTATGTTGAAGTCTCCAAGGAGTATAGTTTCTTGTGGGAAGGAGGTTGATAGCCAACTAAGGATATTCTCACGAGTATTAATGTTATTACCTGGAGGGATATAGGTGCAAATTATGTTTAATGATTTATTGGTATTAATCTGGAGCTTAGAGATTAACATTTCAGCATTACTGGGTGGGGGATGTTTTACATCTATTGATAATACCTGTAGTTTAGATTTATGCAGTATAGCAACCCCACCACCTTTTTTATTTAGTCAGTCAAAGCGTAGGATGTTGTAACCTGGTGGGATTATATCATTATCCTTAGTAGCAGGTTTGAGCCATGTTTCGGTTAGACATAGGATGTCAAAGGAGTGTAAGTCTAGGAGGGCATGTAGTTTGGTAATTTTATTGTGTAAGCTGCGTACATTGAGGTGGCCTATGAGTAGAGAGTTATGGGAATTAGTGAGAGTGTAAGAGGTGTTGGGGTAGGATTAATTGGGATCAGAGATGGAGGTATTTGGACCTGGGTTTGGTTGAATATCACCATGAAGTAGTAGATGCTGTAGAGGAGTACGAGAGTGTTTCAAGAGCTTACATAAAAAGGGGATAGATTTTCTGGTCTGGTGATACTTTATATGGTAGTCTATGAAATTGTGGAGGATGGTAGGCTGAAGAGGATGTAATATTACTGTGTATTAGCGGGGCTAGATTAGTACATAGGGTAGTTTGTTTTAGGGGGAGATGAAATATAGAGAGGGTTAGATATTCATATGAAGTAAGGCAATATGATAAAATTAGAGGGGTAAGGATTAAGAAAAAAGAAACTTGTTAGTGAGTCCTGGCCTCACTATAATGGCCATGGCTTGTGAGAATGATAGAGTCTGTGGGGGGGGGGGGTTGTTAAATAGATAGGGTGGAGTTGTAGAGGAATAGATTAGCTAGAGGGTGTACACATGTGAGAAATGGAGGTAATGGGAAGGGGCTTAATGAGATAAGTGGACTGATTGGTTGAGTGAAGGATGAGGGTGTGGCTTGAGAAGTATAAGGTTAGATGCACTGGGGTGGGTAAGATTTGGGGGTAGGGTAGCGGAGTGAGCCCGCAGGGCGAATGGAGCGAGTTTGAGCAATTGAAAGACAAGCTCACAGAAACAATCAGCGAAACCTTAAGAATACTACTACACACTTAGTAGAGTTCCAGGTAAGAGGGGAGAGCGCATATAGGTAGTGAGTAACAGGGAATGGGGACTGCAGTAAGGAAATTAGGTAAAAAAGGTCTGGATAGTTTACAGGTACAAATGCCAGATAACTAAAAAGGATTCAGAGCTGTCAGGTTTGCTGACTAAGCAGCAGTAGTTAGCCCCATCAGAGCTTGGCAATGATAAAAGATTGGTGGTTAAACCATCAGATAAGGGCAACCAGATAGTAATTATGTACTACACTCAATATTTAGATAAGTGCCATGCACACTTAAATAATATGGAAGTTTATGAGAAATGTGATATTTTCTACATATTTTTAAGCAATTAAAGAATATTAGCTTCTGTTAAAAAAAGGCCTACGTTTGGGCTATTTCACAGTTAAGGATGTGGAAAAGAAATTTAATGTTGACAACAGCTCTATAGCAGTATTTTACTGTCTACCAAAGACACAAAGGCCTCGTTAACCTTAGTGGTCGACCTACAGTCTCTGCACACAGATATATTTTGAAAAATATTAGCATCTTATTACATGAACAATTGAAAAATTGTGTTTATCAGTACAGCTTTCTATATTAGAGATAGCCAAGACTTTTTGAGTAAAGCTAAGAGGAAGACTTGGAATAACAAAATGTTTTGGCTATGTTTGGATGTCAAAAGTCTTTATACTAATATAAAATATCATATAGGCATCTAAGCTTTGTTTTATTTTCTAGGGAACTCCCCTATGTCACATTTTTTGATAGACTTAGTGCCCTTTTGTTTGAAGAATAATTTTTTTATATTTAATGGTATTTTTTTTATCAATTACAGGGCACAGCTATGAGGGCAGGCTTTGCCCCATGTATGCCAACTTAGTAATGGCTATGTTTGAGGATGATTATATATTTATATCCATCATTTTTATAGGTCACAAGTTATTTTATATTTATTGATGACCTTATTTTATTACGTGAAGGAGGTCAAACAGATGCTAAGTTTGTAAATGACTTACAGCTTAACAAAATGGGTTTACAGTTTGATGCCATACAGCGTAGCCATCAAGTAAACTTTTTGGATATAAGTCTAAATGGTTTTGTGACTAGCTTACATAGAAAATTCAATCAAAGAAATTTATTTATACATGGGAGTAGCTGTCATCCTAGACACCTAGTTATGGTGTTGCCTTATAATGAATTCTTTAGAATTCATAGGCTATGTACTTCGGACAGCTTATTTAATAAAGAAATATTGGAAGCTGAGAAAATGTTTATTAATAGAGGCTATGACACTAAGGTGGTAAGCGAAGCTAAACAAAAAATAATGAAGATGAGATATGAATACAACTGTTATGCTGATATACAAAATAATTCTCGGAATAAGAAAACTTGTGTTAGAAATGCAAACAATAAGAATAACCAAAAAGAAATCTATTTTGTGACTACTTTTAATGTTATAACTGAGGAAGTTGTGAAGCAGGAACACCATTTCTGGCCTATGCTGTTGACAGATAAGATTCTGAAATTAATACTACCTAATTTTGTTAATATATCATACAAAAGACCTAGAAATTTGTTTGATATGTTGGTACATAATTAGACTGCCGCGGTGGTGCAGCGGTAGTGTTGTTGCCTCACAGCAAGAGGTTTTCCCGTTAGATTCCCAGCTGGAGTGCAGGGAGTGCCTTCTGTGTGGAGTCTGCATGTCCTCCCCGCGGTTGCGCGGCGTTCGAAAGACATGCGTAAATGGGCGTGCCTTCGTTGAAGGTTGGACGTCGAGCTGGCACCTCGGCGTTCGTGAAAATCTACTGCCAATCATTAGCGGACCAGAGTTCCGCTGTGGCGACCCCTAACCGGCAAAAGCCGAAAGACAAACAACAACATCATCATGTTGGTACATAATTATTTTTCTCCACCACTGGTCAGTATAAATCAGGGTCTGGACTTATGTTATGGTACTACTCCATGTGATGGATACTCTATTTGTCAATATGTAGTTAATTCTTTTCCTTATATCAATAGTTTTAGATTTAATACTAAGGATAGGCATAGTTGCAACACTGAGGGGGTTGTCTATGTATTAAAATGCGATTGTGACATGTTCTACATAGGGGAGACGTACAAAAGTTTTAGGGTTCATCTACAAGAACATATCAGGGATATAAGGAATAAAAAACTAGAAAGCCTTTTAGGTAGTCACTTTATGTTATTACATAATTCCAACCCCAAATATTTGAGGGGTTGTGTTTTAGAACAAATAGAAGTCGGTTTAGGGGAATGTACTGACTTGAAAGACAAACTTTTGAAGAAGGATACTCTCTCTATTCTTAAATATGGTACTCTGGAGCCTTTTGGGCTCAACAAGGAATGCAACTGGAAGTATGTAATTTGAATTGATTGGCTAACTGTATAATTGATTATTAATTATTTGCTATGTATTTAAGTAACTTTTGTTGAGCGAATTTTTACTCTTTGAAGGATGTGTAAGCCGAGATGCTAAGTATTTTATATAAAATTTTGTATGGTGATCAGTGGTCTTTTGTCATTACTTATAAATTATGTTTACACCTTCTTTTAATAAACTTCAAACACTTCTGAACTCTGTTCAAATATGTGAAAAAATACCAATAATTCCACTGAGCACACTGATGAAAATGGAAAAGTAAGACATTGATGCATTAAGCACCTTCATCTCTACAAAAATAAGACTATCAGAATAACTTCACACACAATGTGCCTTAAATAACTTCTACATTCACTATGTGACATACCTTCACAATTGAGTACCACTAAAGTAAATTTTCTGAGGATACAGCAGACCACACCCGGCAAAAGGGTTATGCTAGGGTACCCAGAAGGAGCATTTGAGGTATCCAGGGGAGTTGGCCTGGGGCTTGGAAGTTGGGAGAACAGCTGGAGGGACTGTTATGGTGCTGGGAAAGCAGATCAAAGAATGGATAGATGGTATTTGAGTTGGTAAAAGGTCATGCAGCACACTCCCAGAACTGTCTACTGCTGTCTAATTTAGATCTAACTTGTTCAAATAACTATTTATCTCCTCCTGTTTTTGACTTTGTTTGGTCTCTCCCTCATACTAATTCAGAATATCTCTATCAATTTAGGACTTCAGAACAGCTGCACATCCCATTAGACTTTTCAACTCTGCGGTAAGCCTCTGGAAACACTGGTCTCTCAATTTCACAACTAACATACTCAAACTCAAGGGAACAAAAAAATGCTTCTCTCTCAAGGTTTCACTATAGAATTGCAATTTCCTACCTACTTGTCCTTCAATTTCCATCTGCACATTCTGAATTTCTGGTCTATAATCATCATCCCAGCAAAGACCTCACTGTACAATTATAAATGCTTCCTTTAATACTGAAGCTCATTTTCCTTGTCCTCCATAAATCACCTATCTGGAGTTTCCTGCAAAGTGAAGAGAACTTCTAAAATCATCCCAAGTAGTAAGACAGTGCAACTGTTCTAACAATTGAAACTTTTCATCTACGACACCTCTAAACCACTCAGCAGGAGGACCTTCTGAATCAGTGTGAAGGGGTGAAGGCATAAAGATACATCCCCGACCAAGAGAAAGAGAAGGCGTCCACTTTCCATGCCTGGGGATGCAGATCCCTCATACAAAACAAAGGCATCTGCCTGTTCTGGGAGGAGGCAAACAGGTCTGCCTGAGGAATAACCCACTTGTGTACAAGATTTAGGAACACCTCTCTGTGAAGCATCTATTCGTGAGAGGGTGCAGAAGTTCTGCTGACAGTGTTTGCCACAGCATTCTCTGCTGAAGGAATGTAAACTGCTTGAAGGTGGATTTGCAGAGATGAGGCAAGAGACAAAATCCATATGGCTAGGCTGCAAAGAGGGTAAGACCCTGTCCCCCCTGCTTATGTGCCACGACAGTCATATTGTCTGTGACTACTTTCAAGGTGCCTGGTAGGAGGGGCTGGTGGGAAGACCTGTAGTGCTATTAAAAGGGCCCTCATCTCTTTGATGTTGATGTGATCCCTTTGCCTTAGCGAAGGCCATTCTCCCTACACTTTGCTTAGTTTTTGCTGGTGTAAAACTGCCTCCCAGCCCAGGTTTGAAGCATCTGTGAAGATTTGCTGTGAGGGTGGAGGTAACTGCAAGGGTATGCCCTGGTTGAGACTGGTGGCTGTAATCCACCATTCTAACTCTTTCTTCAGGCATGGTAGTAAAGTGAGGGAGATATCCAGAGGATGAGAATGTTGATTCCAACGAGTCTTTAGTACCCACTGGATCTTCCTCATATGGAGCCTTCATAGAAGGAGCATTGGTATCAAGAATGCCATGTGTCCCAGGACTCTCAGGAATTCTCTGGCTGAAAGTGTTTGAAGAGAGAGAAGTTTCTGAAGGTAAAGAGTGAGGTCTTTTACCTTCTGACAGGGGATGAAGGTTGCCATCTTGTCGGTTCTTATCCTGCACCCTAGAAAGACTAGGTCATTTGCAGGGGTCAGGTGGGACTTCTCATAGTTCACAGTGAACTCTAGGTCTGATCACCAGGAGTAGGTGATGTTGCAGGGTGCGACAGTCCTGGAATTATTATCAGGTCATCTAAATATGGGTATATCTGAATGCCCTGTGTTCTGCACAGGTCAATCACTGGTGCTTGACACTTTGTGAACACCCTGGGGGCTGTGAAGAGCCCAAAAGGTAATGCAAAAAACTGAAAATGCAAGGAAGCTACTGAGAAACGTAGGAATTTCCTGTAGCAGGGGTGAACAGGAACGTGAAGGTAGGAGTCCTTCAGATTCAGGGATACCATAAAGGCTTGTAGGGGGATAAAGGGCAACAGCAGCTGCAAGGTGAGCATTCTGTAGGTGGAAACCTTGAGATAAAGGCAGAGTATGGACAAATCTAAGATTGATCTCAAAGGACCATCCTTTCTTGGGACCAAAAACATCCATGAGTAAAATCCCTTGTTTAGCTGGTGTGGTGGGACCATTTCTATGGTGCTCTGGGCCTGAAGTTGATCCAGAATAGAGGGGAAAAGATGGAACTGACTTGAGGGGGCTGAGGTATCTTCTGGAAGGGGGGGTACAGCCCACCAAGTCATAAAATAACCTTTTTGAATTATGGAGAGGACTCAGGCCTCTGGGGTGATCTTCTGCCAGGAATGTAAGGAGAGTGGTGAGGCAAAGGGACAGGGGAGTCAAGAGAGGTAGTGGATTTGAGTCACTGTTGAGGAGTTCTGTCCTGGTCTGGCTGCCTCTGAAAGGGAGTGTTATTACCGGCGGAAGGGGAGTTTAGGAGTGGAATGTTTCCTAGATTGCCTCCATCCTTTAGCCTGTGGTGGAGCAGAATGAGAAGACTATCCCTTAAAGGTAGTCCTTTGCGGGTAGTTTCTACGGTGCCGAGGGATAGGTGAAACCAGTAAATGTTTTAAATTTTGCAACTCCTTTCCCTTTTCTTGAAGGGATTTGAGGAGTTCTGCAGATGCTTCACCAAAAAGGGCATTATCTAGTGGTGCATCCAGCAACTTGGTTTCTACATCCATAGGGAGAGGTTGTAGCTTCACCCAAGAATATCTTTGCAATACAGAGCCTAAAGCTGCAGATTTAGAAGAGGCCTCCACTGCATCGTAACTGCACTTAATGAAGTTCCTTGTCACCTGTGAGGAAGTGAAGAGAAGGAAGTTTAGTTTGGCTTTAGCAAGGCGAATCTGGTACATCAAGCAAGATGGCTGCGGCCTTAGAAAGGGTGTCTAGAACAAACCTGGCCATGTGGGTTTGATAGTTTAGGGCTCTGTTAGCAAGAGTGATAGTATAGACCTTCTTCCCTAGCCTATACATAAAAACTTGCTATCCTTGTCAGTAGGGAATAAAGAGGCTGAAGGCAGCTGCCTGAAGGATTTGTCAGATCAGACTTCTATGACTGTGGGGGGGGGGGTCTTAAACAGGTACTGGGTATCTGAGGAACTTTACAGAACCTGTCTGTGTGCTTAGAAGCTGGGGAATGAAAATCAGGGGCTTGTGAAGCAGCCAAAAAGGCATCTTGGAAGGCTGGAAGCAAGGGAGGGACTGCAGATGGTGAGGGTTGTTCTATCTGAAGTAATTCAAAATACCTTTTTTTGATTTCTGAGACACCTGAAAACTGTCATTTGAAGTGTTCTCTCATGAGAGAGATGGCATCTCCAAAAGAAAATTCTTCCTATGGAGATTCAGGACTGATAGAGTCCTCTTCCTCAGGGGTAATGAAGTCATTGGGGGATTCAATTTGAGAGTAATAGGTATGGGAGTCTTCAGAGGAGGAGTAATCTTCCTCAGACTCTTCTAAGGCCTGCACAGGAGTAGGGGCAGGTGGAAGTACCTGTGATTGTAGGGCCTGAAATGTCCTGAAAATATTGAGAGAAAACTTCCCATCCAGTGGCAGATTGCTGCTCTATATTCTTTAATTTCTGTTTTCTCTTCAGGGGAGTTGAAGGATGGGTGGATTTAGAAGCAGATGTCTGAGGACTGCATAGCAAAAGTAGGACCCCTCAGACACCACGAGCTGTGGTTCCCGCTCACCATCAGGGGCTGATGGCTAATCAACCTCAGCAGATGTACTCAGCGTTTCCCTCGGTCTGGCTTCCATTAAGACTCCTGAATCCAACTGAGAGACAGGCGTCGGATGGGACCCTGGACTAACATCTGCCTTGAGAGTCTCATTGGACTCCTGAGGTGTAGTATGGGCGTCGGGCCAAACGCTTTTGGGCTTCTTCCTAGGTGGCTCTTCAAAAGTATCTACTCCAACCTCCATACTCAACACTAGATGCCGGAGTCTTTGGTTCTCTAGATAAGAGTCTGACAGCAGCCACATGGCTGCAAAAAAGTAAGGCACAAACGATTTACAAATGTCGCAAGACGTATGGTCTGTAGGCCTCCTCTAGACAAAACAAGAGCTTATCGTGTGTGTCCTTATGTGGAATTTGTCTTCCACAAGCACACTTCCCAAAGGGTACTTATCTGAAGCAGATGGCCGTCAAACGAGCGAACTTCTTCCTGAAGCTGGCAATCAGAAGTCCAAAGATCACTGTGGCAGAAAAGTTCTGAAGTGGGTATGTGCAGACGTCACCTTTATAGCCAACGTCGGTTTATGGCAATGACACAAAATGTTGCACATACCCCTGCTCTTAAGATTTTGGTATACTGGCCGGATATTCGGTGCTGCAGGCAGCAACCTCCCTACAGTAATGAATAATGCAACATGGGAATAGGAGGACATCTGTTAGTGTCTGGAGTCAGGATACGTCGACTCCCTCATGCATTCATGTCATTATACCACAGGTACCAGTATGATTCCATCATAGTCCACGTAGGTGTAAAAGACCCCAGATATACTTCCCGGGACTACATGAAGAAACACATTACAGAGCTTTCAGACTATGTGTCTCAGTCTAGTATGATCCTGGATCTGAGCAACATATTACTATCACAGAGGATGATGCCACAATATGAGCTAAAAATGATTGATTTCAACAAATGGCTGTTTTTCTGGTGTCACTCTAAGGGGATCCAACATTTTTCAGCTTGGGACGATATAGTCAACAGACTACCTTGCTTTGCAATGGATAATGGGGATAATTCTGGCCACTTACTTCTATTAGGCACAACAACATCTATGCACCTTTCTCCTCTACACGTTTGAATACTGGCTAATGCTTTGTTTGTCCCCAGAATGACTTTAAGCAACACCAAACTGACAAACCTACCGACATAGCAAAATCAACTCAAAAGAACTTCAAGGTGTTAGTGCTCAATGCCAAGTGCCTAAATAAACTACACTTCCTCCAAGTCCGCCTCACATTTAAGAATATAGATATCCGTGCAGTTACCGAGACATGGTTTACAGTAGCACAGAATACACTGGCAGTGCAAGGTTTCAGTGCCTTCTACACCTCATTACATCCTCACTAGTAAGATCTAACCATAAAGGTGTCTTCTACGAAATCAAAATCAACTTCGTAATCCCATTAAAATCAGTAACATGAACTATTCCAAGGCAAATTACCTTTTATTAAGTGATGGCTTGTCAAACTTTAATGCCTCTCCAAAGCCTGAGATTACAGTAGCCTATGCTAAATTGCTTTCACAAATTCTGTACAACCATGAAAATGGCTGCATAGAGGCTGCTATACCCACCAGAAACAGCCCCAGAAAAACTGCTCTGGTGGCATTCGAAATTATACAGGATAAACAACATACCGCATATACAGGATACCTCCTAACTGTCAGGATCTTCACAGAATGTCCAGATTTGTCGCAGTTTTGATTTTTCCTCATTAAAAAAATAGTTCTCTGGCAAGCCACTGAGGATGGAAGTCATTAAATAAAGGCAGACAACTGAGGTTTAGGCTTCATAGCCTTCTGAAAATGCATGCCAACACAAAACCTCTTGTTCCCATAATTTTCTACGTTTATAAGAGCAACACAATCTGTCCCAATATTTGGATCTTTGCACCCCCCCCCCCCAATGTTTTAGGCTTTGTCCAGCTTTCCTACAAGTATCAGGAAAAACAGCAGTGGAGATTCTCTTCTCTGCTGCTTTGCTTGAACAGCACTGATGTACTTGTGCAAGCGTGATAACCTAAGTACCATAATAACAGTACATTAACAAAGGTGGAAAAACTTGGAAGAACACTACAGTATCGTTATACAAAGAAATTATTTCAGAAAAGTAAGAAATTTGTTTCTTAAATAATGTCCTTGTATAATACCAATAACCCATTCCTGGGTGTGGGTAATGCTTTATTTACCCATGATTGGCTTTGTTTGATTGCTTGGGCCTCATGATCAAATCACACCAAAAGTGAAAAAACCCAACATTACCCACACCCAGTCATGGGTTACTGTTTTAAATTTCTTCACTGCCTCAACAATCTACTCAAAAATCCTGACAACAAGGCTTTCTATTATTAAAAGACCCCACTAGCTTAGAGTACATAATGGATGGGATTTGACAATTTCAACAACTAATCCTCACAAGGCTGTGTGCCCACCTTCAAATGGTGGGCATGTTTAAAACTTAGAACTGTCGCTTCACTGCTAAATCTATGTTAATGACATTAGATTTAACTCTTAAAGGACTATGCCCTACACAGCATATTTCCTTTTCCCAATGGAAGTTTTCTGTCTACAAAATTATCCATACACTATCACAAACACACACACATACATCTTATCCATTTACTCTATGACCTTCCTGCATTCAGTTCTCTCACTGCACACCATGATGGATCTGAATAAAAATCTCACAAAACTTTACTTAGGAACATGTCGGTCTTCCCCTTTCCTAGTCTCACATTTTAGAACATTGATTAACCAAAACCCAACTACGGGAAGTACCACTTGCTGTTATTTCCTTACCACTGGAGTCATAAACCAACTGAACTTGTAAGAATTCACAACTTCTTACTCTTTTACTGCTATTGTGTACAGTTATTTACAACTGCTTCTATATGGCTACAAACCTACTGAATAGTCCTTGGGAAATTCAGTCCTTTTACTATGCAGTTTCAGAGTGAAGAAATTGGACAGAAACAGACTGACAAACTAAGCTACTCTTTTTTTAGAAAACAATCACACTTAAGCACCACTCCATAGCACTACAAGAAAACAAGTTTTGCAGTGTGTCTAAAACATGACAGAGAACCCAAATCACAAAAAAAATGTTTAGACACTGTCAGAGCCTCTCAAAGCATTAAGCAGGTTTCTGTCATGCTAATGAAATTTAAACAAGATTTAACAGAGTAGGGTGAGAAAATATCTTTCCCTAAGGACGCACACTGCGTGATGGAGAAGAGGCAGGAGGGGATTGGGGAGATCCCTCCCGATCCTCCGGATCTGTATCTGATGTAAGGGACTTTGATGGAAGCCCAGGTGCTTCCTTTTGCCCTTCCTCTTTTTGGGTTTATCAGGGGAGGTGTCACCTGACTTGTCAGAGAACTGGATCTGCCTTTGGGCAGAGGGGTTGCTTGTTTAGTTTGTTTACTAGGGTAGTATACTGATCACAACAGACCATTTGCAGACACAGCCCAGGTGAAGAAATTCACTAAAAATAAAACAGAACAAATTCACAAACAGTCATCACAGAAGGTAGACAACCCCACAAACAACTGAAACATATGTAAACATTAACAGTGTAGAAAAAATATGAAATGATTTTAGTAGTAAATATTACAGGGAAGCCGCAGGTGAGAACATATGGTCAAAGTAGAAGTGATGAAGATGAGGAGGGAGTTATGTTATAAAGCTTACAAGTTGACTTGAACCCAAGAATGTCTGAAGGGAAGACAAGAATGAGTGAAAATCATTGGATGGAACTTTATCTGCTAGAACCTGTGGTTCTGTTCTCCTGGGAGAGGCAAAGATCCTCTCCAACACCTAAAAGGACAATCCAACTGTGACAAAGGGAGATACTGCCAGCACAGCTAACTGGAATTTTGTAAATTGTATCTCATTTGTGAATAAAAACATGATTCATATAAGATGTTTGTGTTACAAATGTATTAGAGCTGCGTGATAAGATGGTTTGTACAGACGTGTGTTGAAGAGGTATTTTACAAAGTGCTGTTTGAAATGTATCCACAGTGTACCCTACTGGAATAGAATAGAAATGTACATACAATACTTGTAACGGTTTAGATGTACACATTTTTAACAGAGGAATCTGGATTACAGAAGGTTAACTTGCAAAACTTCAAAAAAACAACTGAAATTAAATTACTTTATGGCTGGGCCATAAAAAGATGCTATCTTTTAGTTTCAGTGTAGCAAAAGACACAATGTCTGTGCTGAGAAGTCTTCTGCATTGTCTTGGAAGTGTTTTGTTTTATGACTTCCAGGAAGTGCAAAGATCTGAGGAAAAGCTCTTGTGCATGTATTTTCATGGGTAGATGTTAAATACTGCTAGCTTTCAGTAGTGGGCGTTTCACCTGGGATAGAGTCAGATGACAAGAAATGGTGTCATTGTGCAAGCTATCCCAGCAGTAATATTTGAGATATTAATTTAAGAACTCACAGAGAGAGACTCAGCATTCTGTAGTCTGTCTTGAACCTGACCAGAAGACCCATTCACCACACATCTGCCTTGCTGCTCTATGTCAGTCTAGGGAACAGTATAATTCTCTTAGATATAGTCAGGAATATAGCAAAGCTTATTTTAGATATTTTTTTGTGTTTAACCGAGACCGTCCTGCAGTGTTGTTTTAAATATTTCCTGTGATTCCGAACTCTGATATCACTGTAAATATATAACAAGTATTTTCTTATTCTTTTATTTATTATTAAATATATTTAAACTTTCATTGTGGCTGGTCTGTCTAGTCATATTTATACTCTAAGAGTACTTGTATATTTATTTGGTGACACTGTGTAGGCCCCTCAATAGCCTTGCTCTCGGTCAAACTACCATTTGTATTGACAGCGACATTACACACTAAGACTGGACACCCTTTGTTAAGGGCTTTAAAGTATCCGATAAAAAGAGTTGAGTGGTGACAGTAAAAACTACTTTATAGTCAGGGCAGAAGGGGACATGGCTCGTAAAACTGTGCCAGCCTTTCCCAGGTGTGTGTGTGTGTCTGTGTGCATGTGTGTGTGTAAAGCAAATCTCCAAGACAGTGTGTGTCAGCTACTTGAGCAGGGACACGGACCACTGGCTGGACAGAGAGGGTGCTGGAGGTCTTGGCTTGGCCACTCAGCTGAGATCTCAACTTTATAGCTGTGCCAGTGGGGAGTCTTATAGGGGATCTGGAGAAAGAGAGAGAAACCAGTCCCGGACTGATTGTGGTCTGTGTGTGCTCTTAAGGGAAATTGTACTTGATGCAGAGAGCTGCATCTGGAAATACTGTGCTTATACCTGTCATCCTCCCAATGTATGTCGCTCACTGTTGCCATTGGTGAGGACTGAGGCTCCTTGATTACTGCACCAGTGGTGGGGTGTCACTCCAACCTCCATCTGCTATGAGAGCACCACCCCATCCACAGTATCAGTACCCTACTTCAAACATAAGACTGGGGTTAATGGAGGGACCCTTGATGCAGAGGTGAAAGTCCTTGCTGAGGGAATCAGAAATGAAGATTCAAATGCTGAATACTTCTGATACCATCAATGGAGCCAAACCCAACAGTCCTAGCAACAGATCCAAAGTCCTAGCTAGAAACCTGGCTCCAAGACTCCATTAGGTCCGACAGTGTGGGAGTCAAATGAGTAGGGTCCAAAACCCCTAGTGCTGAAGTTACATGAAGAGTCTGCAAAGGTCCTGGGTGGAAAAGTCAGGTCTGAAGCCACTGGTGCTGGACGTCAGAATGGAGAAGGAAATGAAACAGGGGACATCTGGGTGAATCCAGCCACCTTCGGAGCCAAATGGGGTGGAATGACTCATCTTAATCTATGTCCTAAGGAAGTTCTGTATGAGATGGCCAAAGTATGTTTCTGGTGTACTTTGTAAGACTTGAAGAACTTCATGGATAGTGCTGAAGACGGTCTTCACAGAGGGAGCTGACCTATTTTCTCTACTGATGCTTGTTTCCTCGGGAAGTCATGAATCAAAATTGAATCCAACGGCTCTGGATCCGGTCCTAGAGCATAGCTTGGAGTATATGTCATAGCAACGTCTAATCCTATGGACTTTCATGGCCAGAGATGCAGCCATAGGCTCAGAGTCTTTGGGTTTTGAAATTTAGGTGGTAGTCTTTCAATTTTTCCAACTTTTGCATCCAGTGGCAAGAGGCATTTTAATAATTTTTTTTCTGTTTGATAGGGGGACCTGAATCCAAACACTGCTCAGATTTCACAGTCATCAAAAAAGATGGGGAACTCCTAAAAATACCACAAAAAGGTTGAGCATGTCTTATGGTGGTACTGTTTGTTCGCAAAGTGAACACTTATTTTAAAAACTCAACTTGTTTCTCCATAAGACAAATACAGAATATGCTAAGGAAGAAACCAAAAATCTACAAGTATTTCTTAAGTCCTAAAACTAATTATACACACACACACACACACACACACACACTGAAGAACATAATTAAACACACACACGCATATATATATATATATATATATATATATATATATATATATATATATATACACACATACACACACATTTATATTATATACACACACACACACAGAAATAATAAATATACGAGTCCCCTTCAAAACATTGAATCTCCACAATACTGAATCAGAATTCAAGATGACTGTTGAATCTTTATTATATCAGACTCCTGAACAATGAAAACTAACCCTGGGAAAAGAACCACTTGGCCACCATGGTGAACCATGCCCTTTCTCCACTGTAGTGCAATCTCGGAGTTGGTATATTTAGTTTGGGAGGGGTGAAGATCCCCACTTGGAAGGTTTTCTTGTTTTGCTGTTTGTTTTGTTCTGGTGGTCAAGTGGTTGTTTACCTGAGGTTAGTTTTCGTTGTTCTGGGAGTTCGATATAATACAGATTTGGCAGTCGTCTCGAATTCAGATTCAAAATTGTCAAGATTCGATGTTTTGAAGGAGATTCATACACACACACACAGACACACACACACACAGATGAAAAATCCTAAAAGTAGTGAATTATATATATATATATATATATATATATATATATATATATATATGTATATAAAAATGAATGTGTCTATGTGTCTTTCGGCTTTCCCTGGTTAGGGGTCGCCACAGCGGAACTCCAGTCCGCTAATGATTGGCAGTTGATTTTTACATGCCAAGTTGCCAGCCCTGACGCACAACCTTCAACGAAGGTACGCCCATTCAAGCAGGTCTCCACTCAGAAGACGCTTTAGCTGAGAATCAAACCGGACAGCGTCTTACTGTGAGGCGACAACGCTACCGCAGCACCACCACTGTGGATTTATATATATATATATATATATATATATATATATATATATATATATATATATTACACACACACGCGAAAATATATATATATATATATATATATATATATATATATATATATATATATATATATATTTATATATTATACACACACACACGAAAAATCCTAAAAGTAATGAATTTAGAACTACACTACTTATACTATCACTAAAACAGATAAAAGGGCAGAAAGCTAGCAACGGGGAAAACCAGGAATGATGGAGATGACAAGAAGGCAATTTGGTGAAAACTTTCAAATTTATACAGTTAAACAGATCAAAAGACTAGAATTTCAAGTTATTATGAAGGTAGGAGCATGACATAAAGAAGGAAAAACAGCTAACATTTTTTTAGGAGGAGCACTTCGTTGTGAGTGGAGATCTGCTTCACTCGCTATGGTGACAAGATCTGAGATAACTATGGGAACTGGTGCATTTTGGGATGAAAAATTCTTAAAAAGGCTTGAGGCTGGAGCACTAATGCTGCAGCGTCAGACCCAAAAAGCGTCTCGAGGGCCCACAAGTTGGATTGGACAGACTGAATGAACAGGATCTTTTCATTATGCCTACATCACTCTGGCAGAGATTGTTCAACAGATTTACATGAGAGGAAGCAAATTTCAACAGGGTAGGTAGCAGCAGCTTTAGGAACAAGATTTGCTGAGAAGCTATACCACTTGGGATTATCAATAAAATTAGAGAATAGTAAGTAATTGGTTATGGTGCAATCCCTGAATGCAGGCAAGTAACTGGGGCTGCAAAGCAGGTTTTCAGGAAGACAGTCACAGTCAGACGATCATACCTGAATAGAAATGGGACAACAATCTATGTGGTGCAATTGGGGAAAACATATGCAAAGACAAGGGTAAAAAAATAAACACTTCTGGTAGGCAGAGAAGAATATGGTATGGTCTGATGGCATTTATGAAGTCTACAAAAATCTCTGGGGTTGTTAATGGCAATATAGGCTTGCCAGTCTATATGAGGATAAGTGAAGTCATCCACAGAAAATTTTTTTTCCGCAGCTTTTGTCACTGTTGCCTGCCACCCATCAGACCCTCTCTTGCTCACTTGTTTTCTTCACTAGGCGACATTTGAATGAGAGAGGTCATTAATAAGGCAGCTAACACGGGTGTGGTTTGACATCATTTTTTTTTTGAATACTTGGACCTAACTACACATCTTCAGCAAGGTACTGGGCAGGGTAATGCAACAGAGTGACTGTGAAGGGCATCTTCCTAAAAGAATGCATGCATCAAGCAGCCTTGACCCCCCCCCCCAAACAAGCTAGCACCCTATAACTGTCTCTACATTTCTCCTTTTCACCTGCATGTCTCTATACCTAAAAGCTAGGTGAATATTATAAACTACAGTGCCAAGAAACTTCAGGCTGATAAATGCAGAAGCCTTTCTATCAGGTAATACAATTAAAAAACATCACAAAAATTACAAAAAAATAAATCTTGAAATATACAGACACAAAATAATTTACCTTAATTTCTGTGCAGACCGGATTCTTGTCTTCTACCTGAATATAAAACTTGACTGTATTCTTCTGGACATCTTTAATGATTTTGACCAAGCTGTTGAAAACTTCAGGTTCTAGCTGGTTAATGAGGTTAGACAAAGAAGGCTGAGTTGCTGAAATGCTTAACGTCTCTAGTGACTCGGGAGTAGTCTTTGTTTCTTCCTGACTTGTAATGTTTGTGGTCATACTGGATGTTAAAGTTTCCTCTTTCTTAGGAAGAATGTTAACAGCTTCAGCTAACTTTTTGCCGGTCTCAATGGTAGTATGATCAGAAACAAAATCCTTACTATCTGAATTTACAGAAACATTACCAAAGTTCCCTACTGACTGCAATGCAGAAGCATTAGGAAACTGTCCCGGAAATGGAGGAACTGAAGTATTCAGAAACTGTCCCATGAACTGGGGCCCAGGAACATCTGGATAATGCCCAGGTAAATGTGACACAGTTGCACCAGGAAAATGGCCTGTTAAATGTGGCCCAGGTCTATCAGGGAACTGTCCCGTTAACTGTGGCACAGGGCAATCAGGGAAGTGTCCTGGTAACTGTGAAATAGTTCTGTCAGGGAAATGTCCCATAAGATGTGAACCAGATGTCTCAGGAAAGTGTCCTGTTAACTGTGGGACAGCCACTTCTGGAAACTGTCCTGGTAAGTGTGAGACAGCAGCTTCTAGAAAATGTCCTGGTAAGCATAAGACAGGTGTCTCAGGAAACTGTCTTGGTAAGTGTGAGACAGTCTGCTCAGGAAAGTGCCTTGGCAATAGTGCCTCAGACACTTCTGGAAACCGTCCTGTTAACTGTGAGACAGCTGTATTAGGAAACTGTCCTGGTAATTGTGTGACAGATGCATTAGGAAAATGCCCTGTTAAATGTGGCACAGAAGTACTGGGAAACTGCCCTGCTAACTGCGAGGAAGCTGTACCATGTAACTGTCCAGTTAACTGAGATGAATTACTAGAAAACTGACCCGGCAAATGCGGCACAGAAGTACCAGAAAACTGTCCCATTAACTGTGGTGCAGAAGTACTAAGAAACTCTCCTGTTAACTGTGATGCAGACGTATTAGGAAAATGTCCTGGTAACTGTGATACTGAAGTACTGGAAAACTGTCCTGCTAAGTGTGAAATGTTAACATTACTGTGAACAGGCAAGCCCTGCTCACCTGGGAAGCGTGGAGTTGCACGAGATGGATCTGCTGCTGCATCAGACACAGGACTAGTTAACCAGGCATATCTTACAGAGGCAGATGGCCCTGCAGATGACACAATATGGTTAATCTTTTCTTGCAGCTGATCTACATATTGCTGGATGACTATATAATTGAGTGGGGATTTCAAATACCGTGAAAAGTCAGATATATTGTCAGGGGCAAAGATAACAGGTTTTACTGCTTCACAATCATAAACAATATCTTTAACCTTCAGTAGTTCCTGGATTTTCTTAGAGAAGACCATATATTCTTCAAATACTGAACGTTCTATCATTTCATTTAAAGGAGATTTTGTTTCCTTATCTCGGAAGTCAGAAAACATCCCAACATCTCGCCAATTTTTTAAACGTCTATGTAATGCTCCATCCACTGCTGTACTTTTCAATTCTGAAAATGAATGCACAGACAAGTAATCTCCACTTCTCTGCCTTCGTACTACCCGAGGGTCATAAGGTAGGGCATCTTTCGGTGGTAGATACAACAGCTGTTCTTCAGGTGATTTTATGCCTAATAAAGCAGAACAGATTGCATTATATAAGCAAACCAGAACAAACTACATTATGTTAAGTGAAAGAATATACAGCTGAAATTAAATTTTTTGTACATTCAATTTCTTCCCAAAATCTGTCTATACTGATAAATGTAAACCTGAAAATCAAAGTTAAATGTTTTTTGTAAGAGAATTAGGGCATCAGAAATCTTCAAATTAAATTATGCTTACTAATTGGCTAATACAATAACTGTAGCCTAATTTACTAGTTACTCAGATCCAAATAGAGAAAGGAGAGCAAAATATCTTAAAACATAAGCAAATATAACACTATAACAAGACATTTTACACAGAAAAATGAAACGTTTTAACTGATAAATTTTTAAGCACATCTAAGAATTTTGTTCTATTTGGTGGTGCAGCGGTAGCGTTGTCCCTCACAGCAAGAGGCTCTCCCGTTCGATTCTCGGCTGGAGGGCCTTCTGTGTGGAGTCTGCATGTCCTCCCCATGGTAGAGTGGTGTTCGAAAGACATGCGTGAATGGGCGTGCCTTTGTTGAAGGTTGGGCGTCAGGCTGGCACCTCTGCAATGTAAAAATCTACTGTCAATCATTAGCGGACTGGAGTTCCGCTGTGGCGACCCCTACCGGGGAAAAGCCGAAAGAAGAAGAACCCTAGTGTCAGAGTCCTATACATACATCATGTTGCCTATCCTGTAATTCAACTTTATTCAAGTGCTTCAGCCCAAGCTACATTAAATACTAGTAAATGAAGACACTAAAATGGAGGTAAACTATGAATAAAGGGCAATGGATACAACTGGATAAAAGCAATGTAAAAAAAGTACAGTTGATTAAGACCTTACCTTACCATTAAAGCAGATGCCCCTGCTGATCACTGTTGCAGTGTTCCTGACATATGGGTTGTCACTGCTGATGTCCAGCCAAGATACCAAAGCTTTACCTTCCCTAGGTTGTATGCCCGAAGCATGAACTCAGCTTTTATGCGTTAGGCTATATAGACTGACACATGAGAGTAGGGTATACAGGCTGACATATGAGAGTGGATTCTTAGACTATCTCCAAACCAGAAGCCTGAAGACTACTGAGAGAAAAGAAAAGTGAACTAGGAGGGGTGCAGCTCAAACTGGTAAGTCAAGCAAAGGAGAGGAAACTGAAGAATGAAGTGAGATAAAGAAGTGGGGATGGAGGGTTCAATGGAATACAGCAAAAGTGAATAGTAGAACAGCAGGACATCTATTGATATGGTAAGTTCTTACACGACTGTAACATGTTCTGACTGAAATCACTGCTGCAGTATTCTTGACATATGGGTAATTTCCAGAGCTGAAGGATGAAGGAAGGGTGGTTAGCTACTGCACATTAGAGTTGTCCAGCAGTCCAGACAGGACTGACCTAGCAAAAGCTGCCCTTGACCCGGAGAAAACATAAAATTTAGAGGTGCTGCCTCTACAACAGACCCAAGTCC